>NC_056748.1:190275911-190373411 GCF_019279795.1 Protopterus annectens | reverse complement strand
GGTTCTTCAGTGAAAAATGTCCTACTTCCTATAACGGCAATGCATTCCAAACAAGGGACATTCTCTCCCTCTCTCTCAACCTGTCATAGAATTGTTTTCCCTAAGTGTACTCTGTAGCTTTTCCCCTTTATTTAAACCCATTACCCTCCTTAGTCTGCTGTTCTCCTACCTCCACAGTCAGGCTTCCTCACATTCCATATTCATGACTTTGTGGAATCAGATCACATCCACACTTTGCCCCCAAGAATGTAATGACAAACATCCCAGTCACCCCTAATGTTCCATCATAGTCTGGTGCCTCTGTAACTGCCTTACCCTACCTGCTTTATTTTGTACCATCTGTGAAATTGCTATGACCCTCTCTTTGTACTGTCTCTGGAACTGTGTGCAGCACTCTGGATAACTCCTGACAATTTCCTTCTAAATCTTTTTGTGCCCTAATGCTGCAATAGTGGCACAACCAGTGTCTGTTCCTGCAGAACTGGTGTCTTCTGGCAATGCCTATGTGTGTTCCTTAACAGCTCAGAAGGCCTGACTGACACAAATTTCTTTTGAAAATTCACATTATTAGCAGACTGGTGATTCATCCTTAAGGAACAAGCACTAAATCAAGAGTTCTGTCTACACTATACAAGATAATTTTAAGGTGACACTGGTAGTGAGGTATCTGCCACAGCCGACCAATGAGGAGTTGCAGTGGGTGATGTTTGTGAATGTGTATTCATTTCGGTTGCTACTGTTTTAACATAAGGGTTTACTACAGCATGTATTTTACTGTGGCTTTAAATAATCCAGGGGAATAAATTTATTTAATTAATTATGCATGAGATGTTACTATTGGCTGACAGTTTTTGAATTTGTTTAAAAGTGTCTGATTGATTTTATTCCATTTTCTGATGAAGCTTGGGATAGACCTAAGTGAAACCGCTTAACTTTTTGTGGAATTGTTTGTGCTGTGGCATTTTAACAGTTTTTTCATATTCCATGTTCTGATGAAGCTTGGGATAGACCTAAGTGAAAGTGCTTAACGTTTTGTGGAATTGTATGTGCTGTGGCATTTTAACAGTTTTTTTCAGATTATTCTGGACTATTAAAAAAGGTTTGACAGCCTGAACTTCTTGTGGAATTGTTTGTGCTGTGATATTTCAACAGTTATTTCATATATCCTGGACTATACAAAAGGTTTGGAGCCTGCTATGGTGTTTCTTGTTTGATGTTTGTGAAGACCATGCAAATACCCCCCCCCCCACCCCAGGTACACACTACATTATGGTTTCTTATGTGCCACAATTAGCTCACTTGTAGCCCTACCCACATTCATGTTTCCATAGTGATTGGAAGTACTATGCATCCATTTGTACTCAGAAAAAGGTATTACAAATGATGTAGTTGACCACAGTACTACAGTCCTCTCATTCAAAATGTTCTCACCCCATTAGTGCCATGGGTCTTTGCTCTGTTTTGATATTGGTCACCAACATCAGACATTTTTTGAAACACACAGACACCATGTTGTGTCTTTTGGCTTTTCCCGGTTAGGGGTCGCCACAGCGGAACTCCAGTCCGCTAATGATTGGCAGTAGATTTTTACTTGCCGAGTCGCCAGCCCTGATGCACAACCTTCAACGAAGGTACGCCCATTCATGTATGTCTCCACACAGAAGATGCTTAACTGAGAATCGAACAGGACAACGTCTTACTGTGAGGCAACAACGCTACCGCAGCACCACCACCGCAGAAACACACAGACACCATAAGTGTGATAATCATCAAATGTTTCACTACAAAATATACGCCTGCTTCAGTTTGCTACTTGGCATTCCAACAGTGTGCTATTAGTAGTAGGCGCTTCTGCACATATTTGAGCTCTTATTCTGTTCACGTTCATACTCTGATACATCGTTGACAGAGGTTGTAAGATATATATGGGTTATAGTAACCACTTTGCAGCTACCTGTAGTTTATGAGCACCAGTATTTTCTTGCAATAACATGTCAAACAGATGGGATTTGAACAAACGTGACTTCATTATATTATCAAAGTCAAAGTCAAAATCAAAGTAAACTTTATTGTCATTTAGAACTACACACATGCAGCCTAAATGAAATTTCACGTATCAGCTCAGTCCTTGAGATTACAAAGGAAAGTGAAAGAACACATACAAGTAGAGGAATAAACATAACTAACAAACACAGTACTACTCCCAATACACACAAGAAAGAGCCGAGACATTTACCAACATTCACATACGAAAAGAATATCCTCCCCTGAGTTAAATTCACTACCCTATTTAAAGTAGTACAAAACACACTAATTGAACAATGCCTAATTTATTTGTCTAATATTACACTTGAGTGGGTTAAATAATACTGACTATGGATATAATAAATAAATATTGCACTTATTATGTTAAGTATATATTGCACAAATAAATAAAAACTGACGTGTGTCCAGACCCCTCGGAATAGTGCCCAAGTGCAGAAGTCTAATCACTGTAGGGTAGAAACTGTTATTGAATCATGTAGTCCTGCAGCAGATGCTGTGACATCTCCAGCCTGATGCCAGATGCTTAAACAGTCCATGCTCAGGATGCGTGCTGTCCTGTATTATTTTGGTGGCCTTTCAGATGCTTCTTGCAGAATAAAGATCTTGTATTGATGGAAGACTGGAACCTGTTACCTTCTTTCCATCTCTCACCACTCTTTGTAGCACCTTCCTTTCTGAAACTTTAGCTTCCAAACCACACTGTGAAGCTGCAGGTGAAGATGCTCTCTAGTGCACCTCTATAGAAGGTGGAGAGAATATGAGGAGGAAGCCTAGCTTTTTTCAGGCTTCTTAAAAAGTGGAGGAGTTGGTGAACTTTCTTGACCAGTTGGCTGGTGTTTGCTGACCACAACAGATCTTCTTATATGTGTACAGCCAGGAATTTCATACTCTTAACCCTCTCCACACTCTCACCATTGATCCTGAGTACTGGGTGGTTTGTTCTCCTTTTCCTGAAGTTAATGATAATCTCTTTGGTCTTGCTTACATTCAGGTCAAGGTTGTTCCCCTAGCACCAACCGATCAGAGATGCCTCCTTCTCTCTGTACACCCTTTCATTCTTCTTTGTGATGAGCTCCACAACTGCGGTGTCATCAGAAAACATGATGATATGGTTGGACATGTGCTTAAAATAGCAGTTGTGGGTCAGGATGGTGAATAACAGTGGGCTTAGAACACATCCTCGTGGAATCCCTGTGTTAATTGTGACGCAGTTTGATATGTTCTTACCTGAACACACCCTCTGTGATCTCTGAATCAGAAAGTCCAGGATCCAGTTACAAAAATATTTACTGATTCCCAAATGTGCCAGTTTTGTCTTTGAACTGCATTGGTACCACCATATTAAAGGCAAACCTGAAGTCTATGAACATCATCCTCACATAGTTGTCTTTGCCCTCTAAATGCTCAAGGGAGATGTGTAGTGCTACTGATATGGCATCACTCATGGATCTGTTAGCTCTGTATGCAAACTGCAGAGGGTCAAAATCAGGAGGTAGGCATGATGAAAGATGCTTTTTGATCAGCCGCTCAAAACATTTCATAACAGTGGATGTCAGAGCAACTGGTCTGTAGTTGTTAGGGCTGGAGGGAGTGGTTTTCTTAGGTAGTGGGGTGATGTTAGTTTCCTTGTAGCATAAGGGTGCTTTCACCATCACAAAAGAATTGTTGAATATTTCCTTCAGCACTGTGCATAGTTGATCAACACAGCATTTTAACACCTTGCCCAGTATGTTGTCTGGGCCAACAGCCTTCCTGGGGTTCACTCTCCTTAGCTCTCTTCTTACCTCCTCTGTGCTGAGGCTGAGTACTGCAGCCTTCCCATCAGTGGGTAGCTTTAGTGCCACACTGCTGTTTCCTCAAATCTACCAAAGAAGATCTTTAAACTGTCCAGGAATTTGATGATGTCCTCACACTGTGCTGACCTAATTTTATAGTCAGTGATCTCCTGTATGTCTTGCCATAGTCTCCTTGTATACTTCATGTCTTCAAAGTGGCTCTGCACCTTTCTGCCATATTCTTAGCCTCCTTTATACCCCTCCTGAGATTTCCTCTTGCTACACTTATGACTGCTTTGTCCTTAGTCCTGTAAGCTGTGTTTCTCTCCTTCAGAAGCTCATATACCTTAGCGCTGAGCCATGGCTTCTGGTTAGCTCTAATAGTGATACTCTTAGTATTTGTTACCCCATCAAAGCAGTTTGAAATGCATTCAAACACTACCTCAGTGTATTCATCAATGTTCAGATGCTGATTCACTGTGGCTGCCTCCTTGAACATATCTCAGCTGGTTCTTTCAAAGCAGTCTTGGAGGACTATGCATGCAAAAAGAGGTTGTAGGGTATCCGGCTTGAGCAAGTGGGAGGACTATCACTTCATCCACTAGTAAAATCCTGGCATGCCCAACTTCTTGAAAACACACTGAAGACACTAAAGGGACTATGAGAATATTGTGACACCATGATCATTTAGAAAGCTTTGATGAATGCCTCAGATGACTTAACAGCAGTCTACAACAGAGAGACCATCACTACAAGTGGAATTATATGCAGTAACAAAACTTCTAGTGCCTCAAAAAGGTGAAAGCATGCATTACAGACTATCCTCTGAGACAGCTGGCAATAATCAGTTTTTTTAGTGTCTATTTGTGAGAAATAAGTTGGAATACTTGTGTCAGTGTTTGCCTGAAAGTGAATTAATACAGTTCTCCATATGTTCTCTGATTTCCAAGAATGTTCCTCACTTTGCTTCATATTTTGGTTTGTTCCTTATAAATGTGTTTTTTCCTCTGGCAAATCCTCTGGCTATCCAGATAATAAGGCATTTGAGTTCTAGACTTTGAATCCCTCAGAAAGCACATTCTAATGGAAAAAACATTTTAAGTATATAAGAGTAATAATTAGAATTTGTCCCTGACATTTGGGCCATTATTCCTTACTATTTTTTTTTTGCTTTGCCGAGAAACATGTAGATAGAGTTTGAGAAGTATTAATTTTTATCACAGTCAGATGCAGAGTACACAGCAAAGTGACTATAAAGTTTTACTATCAGACGTTCAATGTTACCGGCACCAAATCTGGCAATGCCAATTTCACAGTACCAAATTACATAAAGTAAGAAACCAGAAACTTCATAAAATACTGAATCCCAAAAGGCCTTGTAGCTCTGGAACCAGGAGCATGTGTTAAAATGGGTCCCAAGGGGGGCATGTATGTGAGTGTGGCATATTGTATTTTCAGTGTTGTGTGATTCTGTTGCTGTGAAGTTGGCTTTGCCAGATTTGGTGTGGGTAGCATCAGACTTCCAATAGTAAATCAGTTATAAATGCTGGATAGTTATTGCAGTTGTCTTTGGATGAAAATAAATTGCCATCTTGTCATTTCCTCAGTTAACCATCTTTCTTTACAGAAGTACTGTGCATTTGTTTGAAATAAGCTGGAATACTTGTGGTTTACTATTTATGTGAAATTACATAAATACCAGAAAAGACTGGAAGCACTGCTTCTTTATACAGTATTTTATATACTTCTGAGCAAAGATCTATGCTTTGTCTTCAGTGCCATTAGGAGCTCAGTGGGTTAAAAAAACAAATATCAGGGATGTAATTATCATATAATCATAGGAGGTTTCTAGGCTAATGGTCCTGGGGCCCTTACAAGCCTAGCCAGGAGTATCTCCAAAAAAGAAACCTCAGTCAGCACCTATCACCCTGTCAATGACGGACAAAGGTGGAAACCCTGGGATAAATTTGTGGTTTCCCATTCACTCATCTAGGTTGTGCTTGAAGAGGGTCAGCAAGGTACTCTGTTTGATATGTATGGGAAGTCTATTACAGAGATGGGGCAACTTCTAGGAGACAATCCTGTCTCTCCAGCAGGTTTTGTTGATGTCACATATTAGATTTAGGCCAATTGAGTGGGTAATGCGATAGGAGTTAGGAAATGGAGCATCTCTAGTAGGGCAAGATCCAATATTGCCTTGTAGGAGAGACACAGATCACCTCTGAGCAATCTGTATGATACAAAGCAGATTGATAGTGATTTGAGCCTGTCCACACAGGACAGGTGTTGGAGGCCATGGATTCTCTTGGTGAGGTATTTCTGTGGCATTTCCAGTTGGTGCAGGTTTTTGGAGAGGTACATAACAATTGAGGCATTATATTCAATTATAGGTCTAATGAGGGAGGAGTACATAGAGGTAATAACCACCTTTTTTCTGTACGCAATCCCTTTACTTATGATATGAACCAAGTAAAAGGCTTTTTTGACAACTGCTGCCACATGATGGTCAAATGTGAGATTGTTGTCAACCTGAGTACCCAGGTCTCTCACCACAGGTTGTGTGCTTAGGGGGTTGCCGTTGATGTGGTAATCAGTAGGAGCCATGTTTTTGATGAATGGTATGATAATACATTTTTTGCATTTAACTTAAAGCCATGACTCTGGCACCAGTTATTTGTAGCTGCGAGACCCTCTTGCAGTATGTTAACATCATTTGGGGAGTCAATGACAGCACCCAACTTATAGTCATCTGCAAACTTGGTCAGCCACAGACCTTTTGTCTTAGTCTGGACCTCTGAGAAGTAGATGTCGTACACTAGTGGTCCCAGGACAGATCCCTGGGGAACACCACTAGTGACAGGTCTGCTGTCGGAGGTGATGGTACCTATTTTGACCTTGTGGGTCTTATATGTGAGACAGTTGGCCATCCATCTGGTGAGATAGGGATTAACACCAAGTTGTGTTAGCTTCTTGATGATGTCCAAGTGGGGGATTGTGTCAAAAGCCTTGACCAGGTCAAGGGAAGCTGTATGTACTGACTTTCCCTCATCCAGGGCCTTGGTGACAGTCTCAAAGAGGTCAACTAGGTTCAATAGGCAATATCTTCCCTGATGAGTCCAAATTCAGTGGGGTCAAGTGCTTGGAGATTGTCCATTTCCTTGTTTAAGAGATCCATAATAATACGCTCCATGGCTTTACAGATCAGACTTGTCAACCTAATGGAGTGATAGTTTCCCCGGTCAATAGCAGCACCATCTTTGTGCAAGGGGATGACAATGGCAGGTCTCCACTCTGCTGGAATGAAGCCTGTAATTAGGTTGTGGTTGAATAGGGTGCTCAATGGCGAAGCTAGTTCTTGCCAGAGATGGTGCAGAATGCAGCCTGATATACTATCAGGTCCCATGGAAGCTGTGTTCTTTGCCTTGGATAGTACCTTTAATACTTGATCTACAGAGATGTGAGGTGTGGTGCAGGTATCAGGGATGTCAACTGGGACTTTGGGGGACGATAAGGGGGTGACATTTGTGCTTAACCTATCAGCTAGCAGGTTGGCTAAGTCAATAGGATCAGTGTAAGTGGTACCATTAAGTACTAATTCAGAACAAACTTGGACTTTGCCATGGAAGATCCTAATGAAACTGAAGAAGGACTTGTGGTTTCCTTTTATTTTAGAGGCTAGTTTCAATTCATAATTGGCTTTGGAGGTTTTCACTAGTGATCGAATTTGCTTGTTGAGGTGGAGGAGGGACTATTTCCTATTAGGAATTTGTTCCTTTTTACCCCTGGGCAACAGTTTCTTCCTTTTGTTGTAAAGTCTGTTGATGGCGTATGTCCACCAGACAGGTTTGTGTTTTCTTGAGGAGCAGATTTTAGTTCTGTTGGGTATGGTTGAGTCCATGCAGTTGTGCAGGTGCTTGCATACTGCACTGGTGTACTGTTCTGCATTGTTGTCTGCATCCTCTGAGGGGGCCAGTGGTGTGAAGCTGCTGATACCCTTCTTTAGGAGGTTGTAGTCAGCTTTCGAGAATTTTTTTAGCCTGGTTACAGCTGGGGAGGGGTTGGGTGGGATAGAAACTTTGAATGAGACAGACCGATGATCTGATCTCATCAGAGAAGAACACATTATGGGAGTGGTGCACCGGTTGCCCATCTTGATGAGAACTAAGTCCAGTATGTTACCTCCACTTGTAGGGGATGAGACCAGCTGGTCTAGTGCATTAGAATTTATGAAGTCAAAGAATCATTCGGTGAGTGCATTAGTGCAGGAATAGTTCACCCAGTCTATGGTGGGGTAGTTGAAGTCACCAAGGCTCAGGGTGTTAGGGAGTACCCTGATGGAGTCAAGTAGGTCCAGGTAGAAGGAGTGGGTGTCCTGAGCCATGGAACGCAGTCTGTAGCTGGCTATAACTTGGATGGGTTTCTTGCCAACTGTCAGTTCCACCTGGAGTAATTCCAGTGCATCGTGCTGGTAAACCAGTCTGGAGGTGTGCCTGTCCTTAATGAAGATAGAGACTCCACCACCCTTAGTCTTTCCGACCTCATTTTAGGGTCAGAAAGCTTGGAGTGAGGTATAGCTTGGTAAGGCAGGGGTGTTCTCCACAGCCCTGAACCAAGTTTCCGTGACTGCACAGACATTAGCATCTTCCAGTGTGAGGAGAGCCTCCAGTGAGTGTATTTAAGGTTAAGGCTCCTAGCACTGAGCAGCATGACCTTCAATTTGCTTTTTTAAACACAAATTTATTAATATTAAATAAATAGACGTAGTTACATAAATATTCTCATATAATTCAAACTGAATATAAAACAAACAATAACAAAACAAGATAACTAAACTATTTACAAAGATGTTTGCAAATGTAATAATATTAATGTACATCAACCAGTTTACATTTATATTATTTCCCTAGCAAACCATATATTTTTTCCACTAATCAAATTTAGATGTCTTCCTGCTAGATATTGACTTAATGGTCAAACATTCTAAATTGCAGACTTCTGTGAGAAGATGTTTAAATTCTTGAAAAGAAGAAGTATCAGATTTCCAATTACTTGTTATGATTTTTCTGGCTAAAGCCAAAATAGACCAAATTAATGGGTATTTACATTTTTAATACTATAATGAATAGGAGTATTGAATAAAATCATACACTTAGATAGCGGAAAATTATCTGAAAATAGATCTTGATGTCTTCCCAATATTTCTTTAAATGTATGCAATCATAGAACATATGTGACCAATCAACTTTCACTATATTCTTGCATCTCCAACATGTGTTATTATTCTTATTAAATTTACTTATAATGTATGGAGTTATAAAGGATCTGTGCATAAACTTCCAAGTGTATAATCTCCATTTTATTGCTGAAGTGGTTCTATAAGCTGATTATAGTATGATTTGTTTATATTGATCATTGCGAAAATAATTACTGATAGTATGAAAATAATTCCAATAATTTTCAGAATATATATCTGAGTAATTTCTAACTATTTTATAAATATGTGATGATTTGTTTTTAATAGGGGTTTTATGTTGGGTAAATAAGATCAAATAAGATACAAATTTAGGTATTGACTGTAATATGGTCAGTGACATAAAATCAACTTTGTTAAAAAGAAATTGTCTACATTCCTGTAGGTATAGCCATAAATATGTGTCTATATCAAACTCAACTTTCAAATAGTTAAAAGTTTCAGTTCATCCTTTATCATCAATTGAGACCAATATAATAAAATTCTTTATTTGTAAAGTGACATCTTTGTGTAATCAGATGAAACCATGAAGTCTAAAGTAAAAGCAATGTGAAGAAGAAGGAAAAAAACAATCTTTATACTTTGTGGATTTATAAAAATAATTTCTAAATGTTTTAAAAGGAGTAGCATATAATTAGATGTATGTGTTAAATATGAATGCACAGAAAAGTAATCTTTTAATATCCAAATGAAAGGATTATTTACTATAAATGCTTTTTTAAATATTCAGATAATTGTAAGAGTCACAAGATAATGATGTTAAATATATTTTCTATTTTGCAGAGTAATCATTATCAATCAGGAGAGTTATAGATTTAATAAAAGAAGAGATTGAATATAATTCTAGATTAGGAAAGCCTATACCTCCATTGGTCAAGTCTTTCATATGATAGGATAAAGCTATTCTCTATTTATTAGGAGACCATAGGAATTTTAAAGTCATTGAATTAATTTTTTTTAATTATAGGTTTAGGAGGAGGTAATGAAATTGATTATATAATATAAAGTATTTTAGGGAAAATAATCATTTTTATAATTGAAAGCCTTTCTTTCATGGTAAATGATAATTTATTCCATTAACCTATAAGATCTTCTATCATAAGTAAACAATCGTTATAGTTTAACTGAATAATGTCTTTAACATTGTTTGTAATTACTATTCCCGAATATATTAATTGATTTGTCTGTGACACATATTTTTATATTTATGATCTAAAGTATGTTCACTTGGATAAATAGGAAGAATTTTTCCATTGTTATTATTAAAGGTTAATCCCGATTTGTTTTGAAATTTCCTCATATTTTTAAAATCTGCTTATATTCATGTGCTGTTTTCCCCCAAAATTATTAAAATAACATTTGCAAATAGGTGTAATTTAGAAGAGACATTAGAATTTAATGTAAAACCGTCAATTACTTTATCTTTTCTTATTAAGTTGGCCCATGGTTCCATTATTAATGTGAAAAGGAGTGGGGATAAAGGACAGCCTTGTTTAGTTCCTTTTGTTATAGGAATTTTTTTCCGAAGTAGTAGTGCCAATTTTAATATAAGATTGACTACCTTTATATAAATATATATTGAGATTTATAAAGTTTTTTTGGAGAATTTTAGCTCTTCCAATAGTAGAAATAAATAATCCCAATTGACTGAATTGAAGGCACAATTTATGTCTAGACTTATTAATGTTAGTCTTTTGTTTAAATTTTTTGCAGATTCTGTCAAAGTAATTATTTTTATGTTATTGTAGGCATTTCTATTTAAAATAAAATCAATTTGATCTTCATCCACTAGTGATGGGAGAAATCCCTTCAACCTATCTGCGTATATGGACATGAACATTTTATAATCAGCGTTTAATAAAGCGATTGGCCTATATGATGAACATTTAGTAGGATCTTTATTCGATTTTATTATTGGAGATATAAAGGTATATTTCCATAAAGGTGGTGTGATAATATTATTTTGGGAGATCTTAAGGACCTTGTGAAGTAAGTTTAATGCTGATTTTGGGAGAATTGTATATTTTTCAGGGATAATACCATCATTTCTGGAGGCTTTGTTTATTTTAAGTTTCTTAATTTGATTTTGGCAGTCAGTAAAAGATATAGGTTTATCCATGCTTATAACTTGTTCTTTTGACAATCTGTTTTTAGTATATTTAGTTATGCAGGATTTGATTTCATCTTTAGGATGTATTATCTGAGATTTTTGACTGATATTAAGAAAGAATTCTCTAAATTCTGTTAAGATGTTCTGTAAGTCAGAGAATATCTTTCTCTTCTTTGGAGAAAAAATATCTTTAATATGATTAAGCTTATTAAGTCTTTTGGTTTTATTTGTTAATATATTTAAAGGTCTAGGGTTCATAGAAAAGTTTATAATTTTTAATTTTTCTAAGCTAATCACTGTTTTATGATTTAATATCTCTAAATATTCATTTTTTTAATGTGGTGATTTCTTTTTCTCTTTCTTTTGTTTTCTTTATCTCCTTCATTATTAAGTTTTAATGTATCTAATTTGCACTGTATATCAAGCAAGTCTTTATCCCAAGACTTCTTTTTATTATTGTACCACATGAGGGTTTTCCCATACAACTAGGCTTTTAATGTATCCCATATGTAGACTTCAGAGATATATTTATTAGTATTTAGAGTAATAAAGTCTTGGATTTCTGATAAAAGAAATTCTTTAAAATCTTTTAGTTTTCTAATATACGCAGGAATTCTTTTAATCTGAACATTATAGGTTTCTTTAATTAGTAACTCAAGAGTTATAGAATTATGGCCTTATAAGGGGCATGAATTAACTTGCATTTTTAACAAGCTATTAGTTAATTCATTAGATATTAGAATTCTATTTTAGAATGAGTTTTTGTCTATGTGAGTAGAAGGAATATGGTAATAAATCTGATTCAGCAAAGCTACTGATATCTTTCAGAAGATATAATTCAATAAAATCTATTAACAATTTAGCCAAAGCTGAAATTCTCCTTTTACTTGTAGTATTAGTGTCAGAGTCATTCAATATAAAATCAAAATCCCCTGCTATTATTATATTACCTTTAGATAAACTGACTATCTGATTTAGGTGTTGTTTTACTGTACTTATTCCAATACCCGGTAACCAATATATGTTTATGAGAGTGAATATTTTCTTGTTGATTTCTATTGTGACTGAACAAAACATTCCTTTGTCATCATTATATACCTCTAATATGTTAGGGATGGGAATTGTTTTGCTCTATAATATGGCTACTCCTCTTTTCTTTTGATGGTGTTCTGAACTTGATAGTACAGTATAATGCCTGGTATTAGGTTTAGCTATATCATCATATATTAAGTGTGTTTCTTGTAGAAAAACTAAGTGTGATTTATGTAATTTAAGATATTTGGATAAACATCCTCTCTTACAAGGATTATTTAGACCATTAATATTAAATGAAATACCTTTTAGAAGAAACATTAATGGTTATTTGTGCAATTAGAATATAATCTTATCATTAATATTTTATACGAATAGTGACACAAAAGTATTTTCATCTTATAGCAAAGGGTTGATAGGAGACAGAAAATCAAATAATGATCAAACACTAAAATGTTTAAACATAATGATGTAGTGAATGTCTGTAGAGACTGAAACAAACCTTGATTACATAACTGTAAAACATTAAGTTTACCAACACCATTTCTGGAGTTAATAATTCCTAATTTAAGTAGCATAGACTACTCAAATTAACCACCAATCTAATAACAACAGTTAACCAGCTACTGTCAACATATGAAATGCTTCTGAATATGTTTGCATACATATAAAATGGAACTTCTCATCACTATTCATAAAAATGATCTGTTAGATAAAATTCAATTTAACATATAATCACCTTATTATACATTTTGTCTAAAATTATTCCAGTAACTATAATACAGGGTTTATATTTTGAGTTGTATAAACATCAGAATTAAACATTTCCATTAAACTATTCAAATGGTGTAAAAGCAGTATTTCAATAGATAAAATGAGATCCATAACCTTTATAAATCAAAGAGCATCAATTAGATAGTGACTGTAGCTCAATAAAACAATAATCTTTGAGTGCCCAAGTTATAACTTATTACTATCTTCCAATAAAGAAAATGAATTTCAGTTTAAAATAAACTATATTTTATACATCTCATTAAAAATATCTCTAACAAATCCAATACACTATATTACTTGTGTAAAAGTAATATACTGCAGTTCAACTTAACAAATATTATAGACTGAATGTATATGAAAGAATTTATGCAAAAACAGAAGTTTGATTTCTAATTAGTTTATATGACTTCTTGCATTGTATATAACCTAGAGAGAGTCCCCAAATAGGTAAAATAAAGGATTTAAGTGGTGCAAACTTAAATTAAATAATAAATATTACATATGAAAGCAGATTAATATAGGTCTAGATAACAGACTTTAAATGTATGCAACATCTGCACCACATATGGAAAGCTTTTTAAACATTTAGCTTAATTAACCAAGCAGATGTGTTATGTTCCACTGTAAGAAAGCTAGATCACAAAAAGTAGTAATATATGATATATGTATTATAATATATATTGCTCAGTGCTATAATCCCATTTTTGCTTTTATATTCAAATAAGCCCAGTAGATCAAACTAAGTGGTCCAATGAATATAATCATAAATTCAATGTTTGCTTGACATAACATAGAACAAAACAGTCATTTACATTTAAAGAATATTTGTGGTAACTGCAAATGCTTGTATTAGTTCCCTTTAGCTATAACCATTTTAATGGATCTTAATAAAATTGAGTAAACCAATATATAAAACATTCATATAATGATAATAGATATTTTATGAAATAGGGCAAAATATACAGGACACTGGGCTACTGTATAAACTGTATTTTAACTCTTATTAAGAAAAGTCTTTGTGACTATATATTAGAATCGCTAAAGTACCATAGTGAATACTGTGTAAAGCCCAGTTTTAGCAGTTGTTCACCAATAAAAGCCCTGCTACAATATTTTATATTAACAAGTTAAAATAAAAGATTTTCTCGAAAAGCAGCAGTTAAATTGTCACTTTATATACCTATATCCTGTAAAACAAATGGTTGTTTCCAATGATGATAGTGATTAAGCTCCATTAAGTCTGTTTAAATCCATTCATGGTTGTTATCCACATTTCGGCATTCCATTCTAGTTGTGCAACATTAAGTTTCAAAGTTCATGATACAAAACTGGCAGTTGAAACAAGGCAGCCGGCTCCAAATGGCTTGAGAAGCAACTCTACAAGCCAAAGATGATGAAAATATTATTCCTGAGCCAAAGCAGGAAACTGTAAGTAGAATTTAGATTATGCTTTTTGTCTCAGTGAAGCTTGAACAGTGCAGAGAACATGAAGAAAGACCCCACAGCCATCCGAGCAACAGATCACATAACTCAGTATGTCCCCATACAAATACTCACACAGTTTAATTATTTAACCATAAATCCTACAAACTGCCATCAAATGAGCCAGCACATTCCATTTCCATGAGAAACTCTCATACAATTAAATGTTAGATCAAGATATTAACAAAATATCTGGATCAGATTTCAAACCATACCAACGCAGCTATGAAATACCAGTCCGTTTATATAATAAGTAAAAGCCTAAACATCTAATCAAATATGCATTTTCCAAACATCACTAGCCCTCTTTTTTTCCTTCTTTTTTTAATTTCAATCTTATAATGAAAAGCTCTTTTCCAAATTACAAAAGGATATCAATTGCTCACCTGAGTATATATCCATGGATCTAATAGACAGATAGATAGATAGATAGATAGATAGATAGATAGATAGATAGATAGATAGATGACCACAAGTTTGCTGAAGAGCTACAATAAACAGATGTGAGGCAAATAAATAAAACAGCAGATAATTCTTATTTCTTCATCTTTTTTTCTTTCTGCAGATTTCCAAGTGCCATTTTCTGTTAATCTTTTCAAACTTGCTATTCTTCTATTTTATCAAGAATTTTGTTTATTTTGATAAATGAGAGAGCAGTATCCAAATCTTCAAATGTTTTAAAGCCATTCTGTAAAAAGATTTTCAGTCTAGCCATAAACAGCAAGTGGGTTTTTATTTGACATTTTTTGAGTTCCTTGATTAAGAGAAACAAAATGTTTTCTTTTTGCTATAACCTATGGTGAGTAATTATTGTCAAAACAAATAATATTATCATTTATTTCAAAGGGGGCTTTCGCCCATACTGTCTTTAGGAACATTTATTTGTCATGGGATGAAAGAAATCTCACTACCACAGATTTAGACAAATTATTGTTACTTGTTTAAGATGAAACTAAGGATCTGTGCGCCCTTTCAATGCCATAAGATAAGGCTTCAAGAAGATCCAGGACTTCATGCAGCCAGGAGGTTAGAAATTTTGGGAGATAATTACCTTCTATGTTATCAAGTAATCCAAAAATCCTATTGTTATTTCTGCGTGACCGGTTATCTAAGTCATCCACTTTAGATTGAAATAATGTGTTTTGTTTTAATAAAAATTCTGCGTTATTTTCTTCTTCTTGTAACCAGATGTCCATATCATTAAGAGACTGTCCAATCCCAGAGATCTGTGTTTTCTGATATTGTAGTTTTCATGTATAATTCCCATCTGTTTTGTTCATTTCTCTTTGAAGTTATCAAGTTTTAAGTCCATTCTGTCAATTTTCACTGGCAAGTCCTGGATATTGATGAGAAGAGAGCAGAGTTCCTTCTTGAGGGATGCTTCTCGATTATTAGTTTTAGAAGTAATCATTCTGGAGGTCAGTGAAGAAAAAAATATATCCAGTGTATTTTTGACAGGAAAAAAATCAGAGTTTCTTCAAAATTTGTATATCCAATCCTCAAGATTGTTTAGGAGAATCTATTAGTGAAGAGAAAACATTTCTAGGATAGATTCTGCCAAAAAAATCTTGTCATAAATAAATTGAAGGGACAGAGCTGAAGATAACTGCTCCTATTTAGAGCACATCTTGGCCTCATCCCCTATTCAGTTTGCTTTTTGACAGATCTATTATGCTGGAAGATTTGTCTTTGGGACATGGCCTAAAAAAGGCAAAATGGGGGAAGCACGAGCCTTAACCAAGATCCAGAACTCCAGGAGTGACAGGTGTAGGCCATCTCTGGCAAAGCAACGAGGCCTGTCAACCATATCATCCTAGATGACAGATACTGGATCCCCTTGGAAAGATACCAGAAACTAAGCCAGTTGTTGAAATCAATCATTTTTTGTTGGTATTGTGGTATCATTCTTGGTGAAGGTAGGATGCTGCTTAGAGCTAGGGTCATACCTGCCTGGAACACATACTCTGAGAGCTCAGTCATGTCAATCCTTCATATAGTCCAGGGAGGTACGTCTCAAGTCATTCACACTAACGTGGATAATGACAGAGTCATAATTGTACCTGTTGTGGAGAGACGTAAGTGTGTGTGTGTGATGTGGCAGATTCTAGCAGATGACAAACAGCTGACCGTGACCTTTTTCTTGTTGATCCTGGTGAGGGGGACATCAGTGTGTCTCACTATTGAGTCCCCATTGACTAGTATGTTTGGTTTATTTTTATGCCTTATGGGTTGCGTTGGTTGACTGTTATGTCTAATAGGCTGTGTTTGTGAGACACTGATGTGTTGACTACTATGTGTGATGTGGTTGGTATTGTGCGTGAAATGTTTGTGAGTGTGTTTTGCCAGTCTCTGTTGTTTAGATAAGTTTTTGTTGGGGACCTCTGCATAGGTGGGTGTGTGACTCTGTGATGTGGGTGGTGTGGGGTTTGTGCTGGCAATCTCCTCTTTGTCAGGAGTACTGACTCTGGTGTGAGAGGGCATGGATTCCAGCTTACTGGTAGATGCATTTCTCGCAAGTAAAAGAATTATGTGCTAGGAGAAGGGGACTGTTCATGAACATGAGGTAGTTGCTATACTGTCTCAGTATGCCCATGTCAACCAGGCTGGCAGAGGAAACTGATGTGAATTGTCCAAGCATAGCATTCTGAATACTTGGCAGACTTATGGAGAGCAAGGAAACTCCAACACGTAGCAGAAAATAAACGCCAACCACAGAGATGGAAAGTCAAATGCTTTAATTCACATATCCTGGTACCTCGGCAATTCACCTTCAATGGGACAATACATCAAACAAACCCATCTCCTTAAATACAAACACATAAACTCATTAATCTATTAACCAATTAATTATTAAATATTTAATTGAAACTATTTCTTGAACTTGCCTTAACTGCTTTCAAACACAAAGCATTCAGGCAGATGTAAAAGTTCCATTTTCACAAAAAGTACCCATAAATCTGCCACTTGAACTTGATGTTTGATGTTTTCATGAAGGACTTAAATACAAATCCACATGGGCTTTGTTTTGTGTTTGAATGTTCCAGACTAAAAATTTCATTTTTGAATGTTGAATTTTATGTTGGGGAGGATTATAAGGTACAATTTAGACCTTTTAGGAAACCAACTTCGGTGAATAATTTCCTACATGCTAGTAGTATGCATCCTCCCCATTTAATCAATGCATTGCCTGAACAGGAATTTAAAAGAATTTTAAGAAACACTTCTGATCCCAATTTATGGGATGAGACATTAGATGAAGTGTTTTGTAGACTTCTTAGTAGAGGATATTCAGCAGAAATATTGTCAGGCATTAAAAATAGATTATGTGGTGGAAGGAAAATAAGAAATGAGTTTAGCAAACCACACACAGCTGTTGAAAAGGAGGAGAAATTATTTTTTGTTTCAAAGTACTCAGATTTCTCTCAAACAATAGAGAAGATTGTTAGACAGTTTTGGAGTGTGGTTTGTGATGACATGACTGTGGGTAGTTTGTTTCCTAAACATGTTAGTTTCTCTTACAGTAGATTTAGTAACTTAAAGGAGTTACTAAACAAAAAGTTGGAATATTCTATTGATGGAGGAAATGTTGGAATGGAAAGATGTGGTAAGTGTTCTGTATGTCATATGTTTAGAAATTTAGATGGAAGGAAAATCAATGGGAAGAAATATAGGGTGTTTGAGAAATTTAATTGTTTGTCACAAGGGGTGGTTTATGTTTTGGATTGTGATTGTCCTCAACTGTTGTGCTATATTGGTCAAACTACCAGAAAGATTAAAGTTTGCATTTTAGAATATTTGGGAGATGTGAGAAGGGAGAATTTGGATAGTCCTGTGGCTTCTCATTTTGTTAAGGTTCATAATAGTAACACTGAAGGATTTATTTTCAGTGTTTTAGCCAGACCACATTTTGAGGCTGGCAATTTTAAGGCAGAACTTAACAAGTTAGAACATAAGCTGATTCTCAATTATCACACTTTGTATACGGGGGACATGAATTTAGATGTTGGTTTATCTTTATGAAATATTATATGATGTTTTATGAAATTTATATCTGCACTTTTATATTTTGCATTATATGAACTTGCATTTTGTACCATATGAATTTATATCTTGATAATGTCTTGCATTTTGAGAGAGATTTGCATTTTGATGTTATGTATTTAAAATTTTAGCATTATGAAATGCTGTTTTGTGTATAATATCATAAGTTTGAAGTAGTTCTTATACATTATATTATATTTAAATATTAGAATGCATTTATTTACTCATTCATCTATGTTGTATGTTTTGTTCTTGGACATCAGATAATGTGAATTTTTATTGTTAAATTATCATCAAATTCAAGTGGCAGATTTATGGGTACTTTTTGTGAAAATGGAACTTTTACATCTGCCTGAATGCTTTGTGTTTGAAAGCAGTTAAGGCAAGTTCAAGAAATAGTTTCAATTAAATATTTAATAATTAATTGGTTAATAGATTAATGAGTTTATGTGTTTGTATTTAAGGAGATGGGTTTGTTTGATGTATTGTCCCATTGAAGGCGAATTGCCGAGGTACCGGATATGTGAATTAAAGCGTTTGACTTTCCTAAAATAGGAAGAAACACATTCATATATATAAAAGAAAACAAAAAATATGAAACAATAAATTAATTAAAATATTTATTCAAATGCAATAGTACTGAATGCATCAAAAGTACTAAATATTTTTAAGAATGATATTTAATTGATATTTCATGCTTATATTTGAGTATAAATTGTAGATTTTTTTATATTTTATTACATTGTATACATTCTAGATGTGTTAATCTATTTAAACAAGTGCTGAATTTTAAAAAATACTTTCAACATTGTGTAATTCATTGTGGAACCAGGATCAAACGTGCATATCTTTAAGAAAAGCATTTTTTATGGTGACATCATTAATTGTTTAATTACATTTGATATTTAAATGAGTCTTTGGTTTTAAAGCACTGTTTCTGATGAAGTCTCACTTCGAGATGAAAGTGCTTAAACCTGTTTTCAATCTGTTTTATTTTCTGTTATTTGGTGAATAAAGTGGAGTTTCTACAAGTGTTTTCGAGCCTTGGAGTTCCTGCCATAACACAATATTTACGGATTTTGTCAAGAGACCCACTATAGTTTATAAAAAGAGTACATCAATAAAAGGACTACTTGAAAAAGGCAAACCTAATCTCACTAGAGGTGGCACGTATAAATGTGGTAGATGTCCCCAGTGCCCTTTCATGATGGATACAGACAAATTTAATCTTAAGAATTTTGGATCCATTACTAATAAAAAGAAAATGTTTTGCTATACTAAGGGGGTTGTTTATATTGCAGTATGTAAAAACTGCCAAGGTTATTATGTGGGGAAAACAAAAAATGCTTTTAGACTTAGAGTCTACCAACATTTATATGACATCAAGCAGAAAAATATGAAGAATGCATTATTTAGGCATATTAATGACCAAAGTAATCACAGTTTTAGTTTTTTTATTCTTGAACAAGTTGATTTGTGACAAAGGGGCGGACCTGTTGAGGTATATTTGGAGTACATTGAGTTAAAGTGGCAGATCAGACTGAATGCATACTCCCCTCCAGGTCTTAATGATAGAATTTCTATAGCACCACTTTTGAAACTTAAACAGTTATTTGTGTTATGATTTATTTATATTGTCGTTGGTATTTTTTGCCTTATAACATTCTTTACACGTGACACTATTGATTTAACATTTGGTTAGTTGACTTTTTGTGTACTTGCAAACAGGGGAGTATTCACTACTACCTTACACTTCCTGTGATGTTTCTTAATTGAAAGGAAATGATGTGGGGTAATATTTTACTAATTGACTGGGTGTGTATTTAAGGAGTTATCAGCCAGCAATTCACTGTTCTGAAGAAGTCTGAGTATTGACGAAAGTGCTTAACTTGTTATTTTATCATTTTTAAACTGTGACTTTATGTGTATTTGTACTTCATTTTGATCATTGGATTGAGTAAAGAAAGACTTTTTCATTATTTGGGCTTCGTCTCGTTGGATACCACCCTGCATCTGCTGTTCATTAAATGGTACACAAAACAGAACCTGCTTGTGGGACACATTTGTCTCACAGAGGTTACCACACCCACACCTCTGGAGCAGACTCCCACTTCATGTCAAACCAAGCACCTCATTGACCCTCTTCCAAAGCAATCTGGACAACTGGATAGGTAACCATAAATTCACGCCAGGGGTTCAACCTGTGTCCCTCTTGGACAGGGACAATAGGTGCTGATCATGGAAATAAGGGTAGAATTTGTCTAGGCTTGTTAGGGCCCTAGGGCCATTACTGTAGTCACTTCTTATGATCCTATGATCCTGTGTGACAAGATATTCCAAGTTCACCTAGCTAGATTTGCATATCACAGGCTTATCTGCAACTTTTGTGCTGCTATTGGCAAATTGGGCTGGGTTGTGCAAACATTATAAAATATAGCCCAAAATATTTCCATTAAGCCTAGTATGCATCTGATAAACAGGAATAAATTATTAATCAACCCAATAACTTTTGCTGTAGATACAATATACTGACTAAACAGACTGGGGTCATGTATCCTTTGAATACATCCTCCAGTGTGAATTTTGGAATAATTATCAATCATTCATAGAGTGTTTGCGGATGGACAAATTAGAAAGTTATCATTAAATGATGTTCAAGTTTAGTTTTGCACATACTGTGTAAAGATCAATATATTCTTCAGAGCTTATTAGCAATAGGAAGGAAATTAATAACAAGGCATTGGGAAATGTCCCTCCTTTTTAGAATTCATTTACATAACATAATTTTGATATAAAATGAAATTTATTTCTAAGATAGTGAAATCTTCTGTCGTTAGTTTTAAATTCTGGACATCAATTAACTCAGCTTTCAGATATGTATAGAGATAATAAGCTTTAAAAGACAGAATTTTAAAAATAAATTCAATGAAAACATAATACAATGATACAGTGATGTATTACAAATTTATACATATTTGTATACAGTGTATATATTGTTCAATTCTAGTTTGACATTGCTATTTTTCTGCTTATTTATATATTCTTTTTTGTTTAAAGATTTTGACACTGGCATAAAACAATGGGTAGAATTAGTTCTGATATTTGAATTGCCTTCAACAGTAACTAAAGACCGAATACTGCTTAATAGTTGTGAAACAGACTTTTATATTTCTAGTTTGTGATGTTCATCTCCACTTTGTATATTATATAGACTGCTCCTAATTTGAAATTACATATATCAGAAGAGTAATGATTTATAGATTAGACACGCTTGTGAGTTTGTATCATATAAATCATCATGTTTTAGAAGTAATTTGTTTGTGTGTTACAGAGTTAGAACTTGCGGATAGTCAAAACATACTGGAACAAACAAAGATGCAAAGTATGATTATATGACAGAGGTTTAAGCCATCAGATCTACTTTACTAAATAATGGACAAATATAAGAGACAGGATCTTTAATGTGCATTCATAATTCTTTAAATAACTATTCTAGTTCGTGTTGTGAGCTATTGTTCTGGTCCATGTTAGAAAAAGGATGCTTTCTCAAATGTGACATTTATGTAAACATGACTGCAGCTCAGAATCAATTTTCTCATTACATTGGAGTAAAGCTTGTGTTAATTCCATAACAGTGGTAATAAACTTCAGCCGAAAACTGCTACAAAAGTCACAATGTCCTAAAGTATTATGTGTATGCTCTCTTGCATCTTGCTGCATAGCTGACAGGGTACAACTATTTTGTTAGATTTGAAAAACAGACTGTGAAAAATGTTGATTTTATCACAGTATGTATACAACGTCTGAATGGAAAGTGGAAATGTTTCTTCTTGTGTTATTCTCCTGAGTGTACCACATTTCTCAGCATTTATATTTCAGTGTTCATTTCCTTACACCAATCAAATTCTTGTAACCTATATTTGGACATTATCACATCCATAAGCAATATCAAGAATCTCTTTCTCCAGTTGAGCACATCTTAATGGGGATTGGTTGATGTTCTGAAATTATAAAGAATAGTTGTAATTTACTGCAACAGAACCACTCCAGTACCTGATGCACCAGCATTAGCCTGTTGCATAACTAAGACTTTATCAACTTCTTTAAGATTGAGAGTTTTTTGCCTGAAGAATACAGATGCTATAATTATAAATTTCAAACAAATTTCTCAGTGATATAGAAACTCCTGAGTTATTAGGCAGAGCTTCATAAGTCCATACATTTTTACTAAGTGTATAGCCAAAACAGACTATCAAGAAGCTCAGCCCCATCACCCAATACTCTGGGATACTAATAATGATACAAATTAAGTACTCAGCCCCATCACCCAATACTCTGGGATACTAATAATGATACAAATTAAGTACTCAGCCCCATCACCCAATACTCTGGGATACTAATAATGATACAAATTAAGCAGACTTTCTCCAAATATCCCTGGGAGAAATTTGTGATCACTCACCCGGTCATCTAGACTCGTTTTATAAGTCATTATGGAATTTTTCTTCTTGATAGGCAAAGGCAGCCCATTCACAAAATTAGGCATAAATTGGGTCAGGTGTCTATCATAACATTTGGTGTTGTTGCGAGGTAGCATAGGTTTAGGTCTCTAGAATGTCTGTTTGTTTATCCCTGGTTCTAGTAAGGCGAATGAATTCAAGGACTGCTGGGTCATTCATATCCCACTGGTCTAAGCAGAAATCACCTCTCAGGAGTCGGTATGACACTGAGTAGAGGGTCAGTGACTTTTGCCCATCAGACTAGCTAAGGATACTGACACATGAGATCTTTTTGGTGAGGAAACATTAAGGTCTGTCATGCTGGCTTAGGTGCTTAATGAGGAAAATGTCAAATGGTGCCATACATTCAGTGATGGGCCTAATGAATGATGAATAAAGTGTGACTACTACTTCACTGACATTGACAAGATAACACAAAGGATACACTGTGCAAGGTATAAGGATCTTCAAACAGCAACAGGGACATGGTTGCCAAAGGAAAGTCTGTAATCAAGATATATACCCAAGTCTCTGAAGACAGATTATTTAAATGGAATGGTATCTATGTTATAAGCACTAGTGATGCTGGATTTAACAAATAAACTACAATTCGTTTCCTGGCATTAGGGGAAGTTCATGCTTAATAAACCGAACATTTATCTGGTTACACCTTTGCTGGAGAATTTGAATATCAGGATAGGATTTGATAAAATTCTCCCAGTTTGCAATCATCAGCAAACTTGGCTAGCCATAGTTCCTTTATACTGGCTTTTATGTCACAGATATATATATATATATATATATATATATATATATATATATATATATATATATATAAATATATATATATATATATATATATATATATATATATATATATATGTGTGTGTGTGTGTGTGTGTATATATGTATATCAAAGAGGAGGAGATCCAGGAAAAAGCTCTGTACGATACCACTGGTGACATTTTTCTATTTAGAGCAAATACTCCTGACCTTAGCAGAATGGGTTTTTCAATTACTAATCCAGTGAACAATGTATGGGTTAATATTGAAATGGGCTAGTTCTCAATAATCTTGGCATAGTCAATGGTAAATATAGACCTTGACAAGGTCTAGCTAAGCAGTGTGGACTGTATGCTCCTTATCCATGACCTCAGTAACCCATTTAAATAACTCAACCGGGTTGAGCTGCACGATCTTCTTTCATAAAGACAAACTCATGTGTGTCAGGGATGTGTATCAGGAATATAAGGTCACCAATATCATTGTTTATTAGTCCAGAGATATTATGGATGTCTACTGAGAAGTGTCATGCCCATTTAACAAAGCCCTTTATCAACTGTTGAATCTATGACTCTCTAATGGTGATGTCACTGAGCTGTGGAGTATGGCAGTTTTGGTGCCCTTCCATACTACTGGAGTGATCCTGGGTATTATATGCCTATTACTCTCACTGGTATTATTTGCAAGGCTCTTAAATGTATTATAACTGAACAAATAAGCAGTGACATAGATCCTGTTTCTTGTTCCAATGAAATTATTGATAGGTTCATAACTAGTTATTAGACATGCAGTCTAGGAGACCATTGAAGAGTGTAGTTCATGTTCCTAATTGCCCCAGTGAACTGTCTGGTTAAGTGAATTGTTGAAAGTCACACAGTAGGTAAATGAAGATGGAAGGGCTCAAACACTGCACCCATGGTACAGGAAACAACTCTTTAACAAGAAAACAAAAGTAGAGGCCTTGATGAGAAACACTTGTTTTATCTGTATATACATCCTGCCTTTATTCCTAGCCTCTAGCTAGATATTGGTATATCTGTTCATCACTATGTTTCATATTGTATGCATAGCTAATGTTTGCTACAGTATGTATTATTTGCTATTGTATGTATATTCAATTGTTCTTTATGTACTCTGTTGCTCATTTATTGTTCTGTGGACCTTTTCTCCCTGGGTCTCCACTGAAAAAGGATCTGTGTCCAGTTGGAATTTCCCAGTAAATAAATAAATATCAACTTCCATTAAATTTTGGTCTGTAACACTATTTGACAGGCTATTACTGAAACTCCACTACAGTTTGTCTATCCATTGAGTACATTCTTCAAATGAGATATATTTCTGATGTTTGCAGTTCTCTAATTTCAGCTTTTGTGCCACTCTAAGGAGTTTACTGTGTTATCAATTCATCCTATACTGATATATTGTACTAAAGCTCCCTTTTATTGAATTTGATTGTGTAAATTTTAGCTGATTCCTTATCTGTTACCTTTCGAACTGTGTATTATGCTTTAGTGTGTATTTTGAGTCTCCTGCTTCGGTTGCTTTTCTACAAATGCTGGTAACATTTAATGTGAAATATGAACATCTTAATCTAAAAAAAAGTCTGCTGGAACATGACTTGCTGTTAGCAATAATTTTGGCCTTTTAATTTATGAAAACTAATAATTTAAAACTATTAATCCTGCAACATGATGCATCATGATGGTAAACAGTTTTTACTTGTGTCTCTGTAATTATGGTCTTGCGTTTATATGTATCTATTATTCATGGCCCAATATAGAATATGTCCTGCAATATGGAGGGGGTTACAGACTGTTTTGTGCGTGTGTGTGTGTGTGTGTGTGTGTGTGTGTGTGTGTGTGTGTGTGTGTGTGTGTGTGTGTGTGTGTGTGTGTGTGTGTGTGCGTGTGAAGATGTATGCATTGTTAGCATCCTTTATCTTCCACAAATGCCAAAAGGTTGTAAACACATTGAATTGGTTAATTTACCTGCTATCAGAAATTGATTTTTGGATTTCTTGTAGTACTGAATATGTAAATGTTTTGATATGTATCATACATTATTTCTGAAGTACATGTTATACTACTTTAGGTTTCACTTGAATTTCATAGTTGCAACTCAGTTCTGTTTTCAAAACTGTACTTTGTTTTAGCAGGCTCCCTTAAACTTTAAGAAAGGCCTTAATCCTCTGTCCCTCTTGTGTATGTTTCTGTGTGCCTATTTCCCTATATTCTGTGTGTGTATGTGAGTGTGTGTGTGTACTTGGGGAAATAATAGCGTTTCTGTTTTTTACATCCGTACTTGTCAATTATAGTGAAAGGTTAACCTAAATAGAACATGATTATTCTGCTTATATTTTGCACCACTGGTCACTCTGTTCTTTTAAACGTGTTTCTGAGTGTTGGTATTGCACAACTCTTGTGGATGTGGGAAGTTTAAATCAAATTGCATCCTAATTACCTGTTCTGATTTTTTGGCCAAAAGCACTCACTTTTCTAGAGCCTTTATTCAGATTTCTTGATGTCTTTAAATTGAAAGGTATGGCTGGGAGAGGAATATTGTAATCAACAATGTCATATGTGGGTGGTCTGCTGCTATAATATTTCATGCAATGTGTACTTACATGATTGGTTAGTTACAGCCTTGGCGTGCTTGTTTCTAATTCAATGTTTGTTTTTCCCATCATTCAGATCTTGGCTGCAGTACTGTACAGCTAAGCCTTCTGTACTCATACATTTTTCTTGTAAGTAGGTGTACTGTGCTGCATTGGTACTAGGTGTGTGTAATCATTTTACAGTGCAGTCATGGTGATCACACATTTAAAATGCAAGTGTTATTGATTCAGGAGAAAAGGCAAGTGGTTCATGTTGCAGACCTGTCCTGTCAGTAAAGAAGTCTTTTAATAGGCTGCTGAAACTATATAGTTAACCATCATATTTTTAAACCCACCCCTCCCTCTGTGCTCTAGTCTCAAAGTGATAGTTTGTTTCGCAGGTGAGGAGACCCATAGTGCTGTGTTAGGGTGCAGTTTTAGTGGGGTATGCACTCATGGTTGTGAAAGGACTATAAGTGTTACCAACTTAATGATGAGGCTATAACTTTTAAATGAGGGAATGTACATAAAGTCTTAGGTTGCAGTATAGCGTTCAACCTATTCAAAGGTATAGCAATTAGAGACATAGTATATTAAGTAGCGGGATGTGAATTATAGTTGGCTTTCTTATCTGCAAAAAATAAATGCTGCTACAATACGTTTCAAAATTCATTCTTTTTAGACTGAAATCAGAATTTATTCTTTCACACTGAGAGTATTGCAATTATTGGGTTGTCCTGCCTCAGGCAGCCCTTCGGTCAACATCTACATTTATGGTAGGTACAAAACTGTACTTTTTCCCATTATGGTGAACCACACACCAGACATTCTAAAAGACTGTATAAGCTAAGGACCTTTTTCATTTGCATTTACTGGTGGTAATTCCTCACATTTTCACTCACTGATACCCAGGACTGGTGTTAGATCAACTGGTGTCCTAGGCAAAAGGGCTCCTCGGCAACCCCCCTGGCACCAGCCAGTGCCCCCATCCAGGTATACCTAAACCAAATAAATACTGGAAGAGCTCCCCTGCTAGAGTGGTGCCCTAGATGGCTGCCTAGTTGAACTATGCCTAAGGCTGGCTATGCCAATACCCATGCTATCAGCACGTCGTCATGTTCTGATGTGTTTAGTAATGATCACACTACACCAGACTGCTGGAAGCAGGTAATGCCAGGAAGGATGAGGATGTGTCTACCATCAGGTGTTGTGCAGGTCGCTAACCTGACCCAATATATCAAGCATAGTGCTGGACTGACTTGTTATCATTGATGATGTTATACATGCAGTCTAACAACAATATACCCAGATGGACATGCTGTATGAGTGGGTGGGGAACATGATGATCACTCCTATACTGTAGTAGAATGTTCTTGGACATGTGATTTACCATTTAGCAGTTGTGAAGCATGTGGGAATTTATATCCAATGGGGTCAAGTTAGTAGCTTTGGAATTCATTACTAACACTAGACAACTAATAACAGAAAGAATCCTGCACTGAAATCCTAAGCTACTTTTTATCATCTTGGTGCTCCTAACCAGCCATAAGAGAAATTTGTTCATGTTAATTTAAATCAAGTATATGTGTTACCTGTACCATTCAGTAACATTGCTGACATGTGGTTAACGACCTTGCCTATATGCCACATTTAAATATCTTTGTTTAACTATGCTAGTGCGCGGAGAGGGCCTTCTGTGTGGAGTCTGCATGTCCTACCTGCGGTAGAGTGGCATTCCGAAAGACATGCGTGAATGGGTGTTGCTTCGTTGAAGGTTGGGTGTTGAGCTGGCAACTCGGCACCGTGAAAATCTACTGCCAAGCATTAGCGGACCAGAGTTCTGCTGTGGCGAACCCTAACCGGGAAAAGCCAAAAGACAACAACAACAACAACTATGCAGAAGTTGTACCCTGTGTATGCATAACACACAGATAAATTCTTATATGTAGTTGCTATGCAATAGCAATATCACTATAAACTGGGTTAAAATCTAAAATAATCTCAAATTTTCTTTCTTATGTTTTTCTTTAACATTGATATTGTAGCAATTCTATCGATGGAATCTGTCTCCCCTATTAATCAAATTAAAGCAATTATCAATATACAGTCAGGCAGCAATATTTGCAAGCAAGTCAATAATCAGTGTTTGCCTTAAGGTCTTTAATATAATGGATGCTTGATAATTACGAGATGAAGATTTGATTTGTGCATGCAACACATGAATATGAATAGCCAAATATTTTCATTTACATGTGTAAATATAAATTTTATTTATATCGAACACAGGTCTATGGAATTCATATCAAAGAAATATGCAGTGGTGTTGTTATTAATGACTGAGTAAAAAGTCTGAAAATAAACTAAAACAAATGTTATGCTCCTTGCTAGTTGCAAAGAAATTTGTAATGATTTTCATTTTGCATAACATAAAATATGGTCTAAGAGTAATCAATGTCATCTTAGCGGAGAATTACTTTAAGTAAGTATAAGAATAAAGAACCAAAGATTCCTTACCCTTTACTCCTAAGGGTTGTTATAATTTTTCCAATTCCCACTTCATCTTCTTTTCTTATGCTGAAGTGTTCTCTGATGAAAGTTTTCCCTTCTAAAACTAATCTGTGTAGCAATAACATCTGAGTCAGACCTAGAGTCTTTATAAGATAAACTGCTCAAAGGCATAGTGAAATGTTCAAGGCCTTCCTTACTATGCTATGAACTGATTTAAATGGCCATATCACTCCTCTGATGACCAACCTCTGCTCTACATGTCAACAATTTATTTATTTATATTTGTTGACCGGGAGTGTCAGACTGGACGTAGGTCCATTTTCAGTGGAGGCCCGGGGAGAAAAGCTCCACAGTTAAAATAAACAGACAGTAGTTACATTGGATTACGTAGCGATTAACAATTTACATAGCAATTACTTACAACATATTAACAGATGAAGAACATAGTACATCAGTAGACAACTAGAATCTTTATCTGTGAAGTACATAACAGACATTAACAAATGTTAAAATAAGAAGTTCCTGCTGTATAAGTACTAGGCTTAAGAGCATCTGAGCTTGCTATAATCAAGGTAGTTAGTGGAGTGGAAAGAAAGGTAGTGGTTGGATGGGGTGGGTGATATTAGAGTGGGAGTTGCAAGGGCATAGCCAGCATGTTTTTAGGTGCGCTTTTAGTAAAGTTTTGAAGTGGGTGCATGATGGTACGGAGGTAATTGTGGGTGGGAGGGAGTTCCATAATTTGGCTATGGTGCAAGAAAATAGTGCTTCACCAGCAGAGTTATTGGCTTTAGTGATCTGCAAGTGATTTTTGTTGCTGGATCTTAGTGGTCTGGTGGTGCGATAGGGTTGGAGTAGATTCTGGAGGGATGGGACATTTAGTGGATGGTTTACTAGTTTGTGGGCGAGTGAGAGTTGATACCATTGAAGGAGGTGAGGGGGTTCAAGCCAGTCCAGTTCAGCAAGTGAGAGACAGTGGTGACTACAGTATGATGCCCCTGTGGCGAATTTGACAATTTTGTTGTAGCAGGTCTCTAGCTTGTTTAGATCGCATTGCCTTAGGTTGGTATATATTGGAGAGGCATAAAGTAGGGCGGCAATAATGTGGGAATTTGCTATTGAAATCTTTGCTGCTTTGCTGAGAAGATGCTTATTTCTGTATAACGCTCCTAGTTTTTTGTGGACTTTTTTTATGGTCATGGATATGTGAATGTCAAATTTTAGTTTATTGTCTATTTCCACTCTTAGCAATTTGGTGTGTTCAGTTGCATATATAGTGGTGTTGTCTTTTGCTGTGATGTCAAAGTGAGAGTTGTTTTGAGTATGTTTGGTGGGTTGGAAGATGAGTAGTTTAGTTTTGTTTGGGTTGAGTATTAATTGGGCATTGGATAACCAAGTTTCAACAGAGGAAAAGGCTTCCTGTGTGACTTTTTGCAGTTTGGGTAGGGACTGGGCTGAGCAGATGATGGTCGAGTCATCTGCGTATTGTATGAGTGTGCCATGTGTGGTGGCAGATGCTAGATTATTTGTGAAAACAGAGAAGAGTAGGGATCCAAGGATGGATCCTTGGGGAACCCCTATGGAGACAGGTAGTTGGGGAGATATGTCATTCTGCCATACAACGGATTGTTGGCAGTCAGACAGGTAACTCTGAAACCAGTTGGTGACTGATTGTGAGAAGGATAGGTTATTGAGGACAGAGATAAGTTGTTTGTTTGGGACCATGTCAAATGCTTTAGATAGGTCTAGGAAAGTAGCAGAGGAGAGATAGCCATTGTTTTTATGCTGAAGGATAGTGTTAGTAAAGGAGTGTAAGGCAGTGGTGGTGCTATGGTTTGGTCGGAAACCATGCTGAGTATTGGAAAGGAGGTTGTTAGTAAGGAGGTAGTCTGAGACCTGAGAGTGTATTCATCTCTCTAGTATTTTGGAGAGTGGAGAGAGAATAGCTATGGGGCAGTAATTGGTTAGTTTTGTGGAGGGTCCGCCATTGTGGAGGGGAATTATATGTGATACTTTCCACAGTGTGGGAACATAACTTTCTGACAGAGATCAGTTAATCAAGATGGATACTGGGTAGGCCAGAGCATCAGCTGTGATTTGTATGTATTCACTTGGGAGGTTGTCTGCTGCTAATTTGGTGGGTTTAAGTTTAGTTAAGAGTTTTTTTATGTCGGAGGTAGGTACAGGAGAAAAAGAGAAGGCAGTGGGGAGATTAGTAGTTGAAGGTGTGGGTTGGAGAGGCGGGGGGTTGTGTTGTTTAGCTAGTGATAGTATGGTTTGTGTGAAGTGTGTGTTGAATGAGGTAGCAATATTTTCTGAGGAGTGAGGGATGTTAGGAGGAGGGGTACTGACTTTACCTGGGTGGAGGATGGAGTTTATGGAGGACCAGAATTGTTTGGGGCTGTGTTCGGAGGAGTCTAGGGCAGATTGGTAGTATTGGAATTTGTCCTGTTTTATTAGCTTTTTGACTCTATTGCGTAGTTCTAGGAATTTCTGTCTAGCTGAGGGGGTCTTGGTTTTGCACCAGTGCTCCCAGGCTTTATCCCTGTTTTTCATTTCTGACTTAGTGGTTTTCTGTAGCCATGGGGAGGGCTGTGCTTTGATTCTGGAAAGTCTTATGGGGGCATGGTAATTAAGGATGCTCAGGAAGGTAGTATTAAAAAATGCAACTGCGTCATCAAGACTGAGGTACTTTAGAGGATGCCAGTTACATTCTTTGAGGGATGAGATGAATGTGAGTGGGTTAAAGTTTATTTTTTTATGTATCTGACAGTAGATGACAGGTTTAGCTTGGTATAGGTATTTTTTCAGTAAGAATGTTGGGGAGTGATCACTGAGGCTATCTGATAAGCAGCCTGTTATATATGACTGGGGGCTCTTACTGACTAGTATCCAATCCAGGGTAGTGTGCTTGCTGGAGTTTTTATTTATCCTGGTTGGCGACTGGACTAGTTGGGTGAAGCCATGAAGGTTTACATGATGGGTTGGATGGTGGCCAGAACAGGATTGCCAGTCAATGTTGTAATCACCTAAAATGATAGTTTCTTGGGGGAGATGGTGGGTAGACCAGCTGAGAAGGTTTTCTAGTGGAGGGATGTTTTGGCCAGGTGGGAAGTAGCATCCAATTATGTTGATGGTTTTGTTTTGGTTTATTTTGAGGTTTGTATATATTATTTCTTCGTTACCTATTGGTGGAGCTGATGATTTTAAGATCTGGATGTTTAGATGCTGTTTAAATATTATAGCTACACCACCTCCTTTCTTGTTTAGCCGGTCTACTCCTAGTATGCCATAACCTGTAGGGAGTATTTGCTCACTGGTAGTGGGAGGTTTTAGCCAGGTTTCTGTCAGGATGACTATATCTGGGGAGTACAAGTCTATTGTGGCATGGAGTTCATGGACTTTGTTGGATATACTTATAATATTTAGGCTTAGTAGAAGGAAGTCATTTGGCTTTCTATTGTCTGTAATATGGGAGAAGTTGTGGTTTCTAGTCTGATTATGAGGACTGGGGTTGGAGACGGTAGGGCCAGGGTTGGGGTGGATATCTCCACTTAGGGCTAGTTTTGATATGCATTAGGTTATTAGTTTTCTCAGTTTTTGAATGTGTTTGTTTATAAGGGAAACTTTATGATTGTGCTCTTTGGGTAATAGGTATGGTGGGAGGGTTACTATGTTAAGTTGTAGGGATGCTTTATGTTTGAGTAATATAGTTGGTAGAATATGTGGGGGGTGCATAGGGATGGTTCTTGAATTGGTGGGAGGGGAGCTGACTGAGGGTGAGACATGAGTGCTGGTGTCAGCAGTAGTACAGTGGTAGTGGTTGAGTGCGGGAATGATAGAGCTTTGGTAGGGTGTAAAAAATGCAAGGAGAGTGCATGCAGTGAGCATAGGTAAGATATGCTTGTACATGTTAGTTGAGGAGGTGTGATAGTAGTGGGAAGATGGACGAGGTAGTGTTGGGCTAGCGTTGTGGTTGGCTACTGGAGAGATGGGAGAGGTTTGTGAGTGTAATAAAGGTGGGACCACTGGGGGCGGGAGGTAATAGGGGGCAGGGTGGGGAGCGAAGTGGGTAGAGACCCTGTTAGTTGCTCTTATGAGGGAGCTGGAAACAATCAGGTAACAGAGTTAATTGATGAATGAACATATGATAGTGACAAGGGTGATTGTAGTTTTAAAAATGGTGCCTGCCACAGGTAATATATATTAACTTTGGGATTGTCTTAAGGTAATAAACAGGGAAGGGGGAGGGGAGAACAAGGGTGTGAGCAGGCAGTTCTTTGTACTGCTGCTAATGAGCCAAAGCAAAGACAAGCAATGACAAACAATGAATAAATTGTTGCCTTAATCAACCAAACTAGGGAGGACATGAGTCACAAACCCTAACCTAGCATCCATTTAGTATAAATCTGAACATATAAAAGCCAGTTTTTACTTTTACATATTCTTTATGCTTAGTCCAAGACTAATTCTTACTATGTACTAAACCTAAATACATAAAATAATCAACAAACTGAACCTCTTGTTCTCATAAACATACCTTATTATTCCATCCTGTCACAATTTAGCCTATTATCTTGGTCTTTAAAAAAACATATTGTTCTGGGGAATTAACTATTTAAGGCCAGTTAAAGGTAGTGATTAAAATTATGAAGTAATCCATATATCCCAGCATTAGGTAACTCTTGCCGTCCATTTAATATCACCAATTTTGTTATCCATTTCTTCAAAAATATCATTGATTTATATTAAGTACAGCCAGGTAGCATGAATATAACCTTCCCTTATACGTTAAACATTTTCAAACTCTTCTTTTAAGTGACTGATCGAGTAAATTTCACTCTACTCCAGCTAGACATATACAAAGCTTCTATTACAGTGAAAAACTTACCAGAAATTCACTTCTGTCTCTTAATAAGTAATTTTTTCTCCATATTAATTGTGCTGAAGGTAGATTCTTGATCACTGAACACACCATACAGTTTCTTAGGCCTTACAATTGTATACTTTTCCCACTGTAAGAACATATGGGTACCCGTTCAATTGTTGAATGGCTAAATGGATAAAGACTGAGACAGGAATATCAATGACAATGATGTCATCCAGAGACGTGAACAAGAAGTGCATTAGCTGAGACTGTGGAAAAGAGTGATTAAGGAACTGGCCCTCCCCACTGTGGTGTGATCTCAGAGTTGGTATATATAAGTAACATAGGGAGTGGTAGATGCAGGGGGCATAACCCCTGCAAATTTTTTCTTTTATAGCCAGTGTTATGGCCACTGATATTTCTGGCTCCTTCTTTAGTCACTTGATATTATGCCCATTCGACAATCAGAAAGGGATCTGAGATCAAACATAAGGTAGGCATCTATTGCCCATCGTGTCTGTTTAAACACAAATAGATTCTTGTTCAGGGTATCCTATGTAAGGTAATCCTTTAATTCATCCAGTATCAAAGTTGAAAATGTTCTAGGAAGCATTCTACCAGAGTAATGGGAAGTATATCTTGGAGTCACTAAAATCTCCATGTTCATATATCTAGGAATAATGGATTCCTATTGACTAGACAACAGTAACTTCATCCGATGCCATTTCTTCAAATGCATATAAAATACAGCTGTGTAAGATGTTGCAGTATTCATAACAGATGGGTTGTCATCCAGTGTCTGCTTTTGTCCGGCCAGTGTACCAAATCTTTACCTTCCTGAAGGTGTACGTCCAGGCAGTGACCTAAGCTCATCAGCATAGGGGGACATAAACAGATGTACATGTAAGATCCTGATACTATCTCCAAGCCAGCGGTCTGAAGATGACTGAGACAGGAGACTGGTCAGCTTGCAGGGGCATAGTTCGAACAGGTAAAGAACCCCCCCCCCCCCAAGAAAAAGAAAGCATATAAATGTCAGTGTGTATGTCAGAAAGAAAGAGAAGGGTGACATGGAAGGAGGGAAGGAATCCTGCAACAGTAATCAGTAGGACATCTACTGTTATGGTAAGTTCTTACACGGCTGTACTATACCCTGACTAAAATCACTGATGCAGTATTCATAACAGATGGGTGATTCCCAGAGCTGTAGAGAGAAAGAAGATGGATGGCTAAAGTGAGGAAGAAGAATCCAAGAGACAAAACAGGGAAGATCTGGCAAAAGCCACTCTGGACCTGGAGAAGGCATCTGTCTTATAGCGTTTAGTGATGGTATGGACAGAAGACTAATTGGCAGCTTTTAAAATGGACCTGGCATCTACCCCCTTATAAAAAGCACCAGATGATGCCACTGGCAAGTGGAGTGTGCTTTTGGACAAGAGGGCAAATATTTTCTATGATGTAAACAGCAGACAGAAATAACCTTTGAAATCCAGGATGCAATACTTTTTTAGAAACTGGTTGTCCCACCTTGGCATCCATGAGGTAGACAAACAGCTGATGTGTTTTCCTTATATCTTAAGTTTTATTCAGGCAAAACTTTAGTTGCTTGTGAATGTCTAGAGAGCATAACATTCTCTCCCCCTGTTTTTGGGGAACGGGAAAGAACGTTGGCAAACTGATGGCCTGGTTGAGGGTCAACTCATTAAATACTTTAGACATGAAGGAAAGATTTGGGGGAATGGCCATGAGAGCATGAAGTTCAGAAGCTATAAGCCAAAGCCAAGGCCAGAAGTATAATGGTTTTCCATGTGCAGAATTTTAGGATGGAAGCCACTGTTGGCTCGTAATGGGGCAAAAGTAAGTGTTTCAAGCACAAAGTTAAGATCCTATGGTGAAGTGATAGGCTTCCTTGGAGGTTTGAGCTGCAAGACTACCTTCAGAATTTTTTTACCTCTGTTCTGGTCATGAGTGGGGGGTTCCAGATGTAAGCATCCATTGATAGCTGATAAGTGGGCTTTAATCAAAGAATAGGCCAAACCAGAATCAATTAGCTCACAGGGCTATTGAATTACAGAGGAAGTGTCTGACAAGAGGAGTTGCAGCCTGAGTTTATGGCATCAAGTGGATAATCTTTTCCATGTGGCTGTGCATAATTTTCTGGTAGTAGGTTTCCTAGCTTCTTGTAGAACCTGAATCAACTCTTCAGAGAAGAAATGACTTTTAGGGATTAAAATTCTATCATCCAGAGAGTGAGACTGAGAGAAGCAGGCTGGGATTAAGAAGCCACCCTTTCTGTTAAGTCATGAGATATGGTTGTATACGGAAAGCAGAAGTTTTGAAAGCAGAGGCAGAGAATGGTACGCATAGAGGAACTTCCCTGTCCACTGGAAGGAGAAGGCATCTGTCTTCTAGCCTAGTGTAGATGGCTTCCTGTTGCAGAAAAGAGGAGGTTGGTGATGTTCTAGGGAGGCAAAAAGCACCACCAGAGTGTGATAGCTTTGAAGACCTGCTTGTTCAAAAAAATCCCATTTGTGAGGGTTCTCAATGTCCCTACTTAGTCTACCAACACATTCTCCTGAGAGGGAATGCATGGTGCAGTGTGGGTCAAATTCAAGTAGGAAACTATGCACCATGCCTCCTGTACCAACCTGCTCAGGGTTAGGATTAGTATCTTGTGCCTCCCTGCTTGTTTATGTACCACATCACTGTGATGTTGCCTGCGTACACTAGTAGAGTGCCTGGTTTCTAAAAGAGTGAGAAGATCTGCAGAGCCTGCGAAAGTGCCCTCATTTATTTTAAGTTGATGTAGTCCTTTATGGGGGGGTGGCCATTTCCCCTTTACTTTGTCTGTTCCTGTCTAAGCTACTCACACCCTGTCTTAAGTGTCTGTGAAAAGGACTTTGTTGTGGGGGTGGGGGAGTGGGGCTGGAGTGAATGGAAGACCTGGGTTGAGAGTGACTTGATTGCTCGACCAAAGAAGTTCCTTCTTGATGTATGGCAGAAGAGGAATCAGGGCGTCCAGAGGGTGTGAAAGTTGGGACCACACCCATTTCAGATAATACTGTACTTTTCTCATATGTAGTTGGACAAGGGAAGGCATAGGGATATGGCAGTCATGACTCCACAGCCCTGAGGATCTCTCTTGTTGTGCATTGAGTCTCAGCATAGATCATCCTAAAAAATTATCTATAGTGGTGACTTTCTCCTGAGGGAGAAAGGCATGCATACTGAAAGTTTCCTGTCTGAAGCCTAGAAACATCAAGTTCTGGATGGGACTCAGATGTGATTTTTTGAAACTGATGATGGACCCCAGAAGACTAAGGACATATATTGTGTAATGTAGGGACTTGCGGAAGGAGTCCTTGGGCAGAGCCTAAATTAAGAGGTCATCTAGATAAGGAAAGATTTGTATGCCCTGAGTACTGCAAAAGGCTACCACTGGTTCTAAACATTTTGGGAAAACCCTTGGAGCTGTAGGGAGACCAAAGAACAAAGCAGTTAACTGAAAATGTGATGATCCAGTCAAGAACCCGAGGACCTTCCTGCAAGATGGGTGGATGGGAAAGTGCAGATAGGCATCCTTTAGGTCTAGGAATATCAAAAAAGCCTGAGGAAGAAGGAAGGGCAGCAAACTGTACAATGATAACATTTTGAAAGTGGTGACCTTCAGGAACATGTTTAGTCAGGAGAGGTCCAGAATGGGTTTCCATTGTCCATCCTTCCTGGGAAGAAGAAATATTCTTGAATAGAAACCTTTTCCTATGAAGGTTAAGGGGACCTTCTTTGTAGTGTCCTGTGCTAATAAATCTGAGATGATAAGGTCCAGAAGCTAAAACTGTTTGGGAGGAGGCAGAGGCAGTCCTCTTTGAAAGGGAATACTTTCCTATGTCATGGTGTAGCATTCCTTGATAATACTCAGGACCCATTTGCCCATTTGTCTGAGATCAGTGATTCCCAGAATGGGGGGAGAGAGAGAGAGAGAGAGAGCATTTTTGGAGAGGGGATGGACGGACTGGGAAGGGGGGAGGAGAGGGAAAGAAGATAGTCACAGCGGTCTGCTACCAAATTGAGGCCTCCCTGTGGTGGTCTCCCTCTAGAATGTGTATGGAGATCTCTTTCTAAAAGTTTTCCATTGTTTGTGAGAAGGTCTTGAGTGTCTCTTAGCAAAGGAAGTAGATATGGCTGAATAATTCCTATGGTAACTAGGAACTTTGGAGAGAAGAATCTGATGGGTGTCTTTCATTGTCTTGTCTTGTTCTTGTAAAATACCTTGAAATGACTGTCAGCCTGTGGGCCAAACAGGAGGTCATTGTCTATGTGAGAATCTAAAGGTTTGGACTTGAAGTCTTCAGGAATAGGCTGCCCTCACAAAAAGGCACACCACCTGATGAATGAGCCAGTGGCAGCTGCCATGGAAGAGGCATCCACAACATTGTAGCTGCATTTAATACTGTACCTGGCTATTCTTAAAGCCTGAGCCACTGGGGTCTGCATATGCTGTTTAGAGACTGACATATGAGGCTCTGTGATGGCCTTTCTCAAGGACTGTAGCACACAGAGCAAATATTAAGTAATTTTCCCCAGTGGAACTCAAAAAATTTGGACTGCAACTGTTTCATTCACAGAAATGTTATTTGGACAAACAGCACTAGTTATCCCTTGTTCCCATGAAACTGGTAATTTTGATTAATTTGCATATCTCCTAAAGCAATGCATCAGTACTGATATGAGTACAACAAATTTCATCACATATACAAATGATATATAAAAATTGGTAGAAAATTTATTTTTCAGACTCACATTTAGTCTAACACCTAACCCTACACTAAACTATACATACACCACTAACTTTCCACTTACCTTAACCCAAACCCTAACCCTAAGGTCCTACACTATCGCACAGTCACCTCACCCGCTCCCTAACCCTAACTCACCTACCCTGCTCTAACCCTCACGTCAACACAATCGCACACTTACCTGACCCGCATCCTAACCCTAACTCACCTAACCTGCCCTAACCCTCATGTCCACACAATCGCACACTTAACTGAAACCGACCCGTAACTTTCCACCACAGCTATGAAAATACCGAAGCAACATTAACGGACAACCAAATTCTTTCCCTAAGAAAAAATTTGTTTTCTGTTTCTTCAATATTTTCAGCGTTCGCTGAAAATGGGTCGATATTAGAACACTCGACATGTTGAATGCTCGGTGTTCTAATACACACACACACACACACACACACACACACACACACACACACACACACATATATCTATACATATATATATATATATATATATATATATAGCTATAGTTCTATATACATCTACACACACACACACACACACACGTGTATATATATATATATATATATATATATATATATATATATATATATATATATAGAGCTATAATTCTATATACATCTACACCTATCTATATATCTATAGCTATCTATAAGTCAAATCTGCAAGAAAAACGCCAGCCAAGCGAAAGTTTTCACTGTGTGACACCTTAAGCCTCATGTAATGGAGGACCATAGAATATATGCAAGTGACCCCTTAAGGACATTAAGTGTTTAAGATGTCATTAAGGGGTCATTTGCAGTTTTGTCTATATATATAGATATAGATATAGATATAGATATAGATATAGATATAGATATAGATATAGATAGTTTCTGACAATTGGTCAAAAGTCCCAGTTGCTGAATGCACTACAAGCCAGTACAGCTGAATGAAAATCAGCTTATGGCATGTACCGACTGTTTGTCAGTGTGATATCGTGGTCCAGTGGGGAATGGAGACTTTATCCTTTCCCACTCTATTGTGATGTCAGAGTTGGGATACATAATTATCGAGAAGTGTGGGTGTGTAGAAGGGTTTACCCCCTTGCTATATCCATGTTATAAACTGTTTTGTGTTTTTTTTCAGTTGGTGATCGACAAGTTGTGTCTTAATAGATTGATAAATATGTATACACAGACATATATATATAAATTCCCTTTCCATCTCAGGCCTTGAGCTTTACTTCATTTAATTGGTCTCCCCTTTGCAGTCTGCATCAAGGGATCTCCACCACCTCGGGTACCTTTTTGATTTCCATGCTGATATCAACCTGGCAATAATTCATATCAACTTTCTCCTGACTGCAAAGTTTATTTTGAAAATAAACACACCACTCACTGCCCTCTATGTACCAGTCTCCAGCTTGAGATAAATGTCTCATGTAACATTCTATTATCTCCTGAAAAAAAATACTGTCCTTGTTTATTATAAGTTTCATCATCTGTTCCATCACTTTTTAGTAAAACATCACTTCTGTTGTCTGGTTAAGGAACTGTTTTATAACCCATCATCGTATGCTCTGTTTGAGTCCTACTTGATAACCGTTATAGGAAATAGTTATTCTTCAACATCAAACATTTATTATCAAACAAGGGGTTCAACCTTTTCTCTCTTGTTTCAAAATTTCTTCAGTGCAAAATGGGTATCTAAATCTTTATGTATTACTTGTAAAAACTCCCTGGAAGTATATTTAGTTATTTCCCATCTCTATGTTCTTTGATTACTTCAAGAAATGAACTTTAAATACCTCATTACATCCTTAAAACTTTATAAAAGTAATGTCTTTTGGCTTTTCCCAGTTAGGAGTTGCCACAGCGGAACTCCGGTCTGCTCATGATAGGCAGTGGATTTTTACAGTGCCAAGTTGCCAGCCCAACATCCAACCTTCAAGAAAGACACACCCATTCATGCATGCACCTACCTGCATGTCTTTAAGCATCACTCAACCTTGGGGAGGACATGCAGACTACACACAGAAGGCTCTCCAGCTGAGAATCGAATGGGAGAACCTCTTGCTGTGAGACGACAATGCTAACCGCTTCACCACCACGGCTATCCTTAAAACTTTATAATATCCAATTTTTTTTTCTTTGCTCCTGTAATGCTGCTCATATTTCACCTTATAATCAATATACTTATACACCAGGCTTAATGAGAAGTGGTCATTCTCATCTCTGATTTCAAAGTTTAATGTAGTGAACATCCATAACACAAGAGATATTAGTATATAATCTAAAACTGAGACAGCCTTAGCTGATAAGTATGGTCTTCATTCCTTCCCTTTACACATGAACCTTTAAAAACTATCATGTCTATGAGCTCAAAAGACTCAGAAAACAATGATGAGCCCAATTTGCAGTTGTGTTCTATCAGACTCTCAGGAAAATTGATTTTTATTTAATAATATCTATTCTAAATACAAAGTCTCCCTGTCTGGCATTAAAGTCACCGCAAAAAAATAAAGTAGAGGGTAAATGAATCCTGAGAAAGTACTCATGCCAGCTTAAAAGCCATAGTAATTTCAAAAACTGCCTTTGTCCAGTAAAATACATTACATCATATCTGCAGCAACAGGGCATTTCTTTCATTTTTTTGTCTTCCACAAACGAATAAATAATCTACCTTTTTATGAGATCCATTCATTTGCTCTTCCAATTCTTCTCATATCAAAGTCATTTGACCATCTGAGGTTTTGCTGACTGGGATACAAATGCCATGTCTGATTTTCCTTGTAGCTCTTCCACCTGATAATGAAGACATTACTAAATACATGTATAACCAATAATCCCTACTTTAAATTGGAGAAGGCACTGTGAAACAAAAAGTGCACCAAATTAGGTGAAACAATGCAGTAAGTAACAACACTCAAGGATCGACCAATTCAGAGTCACACTTAAAATCAAGCCTAAAGCATTGACTTACTTGACAAGCCTGGAAGATAGTGGACTTGAAGAATAATATCTGCTGGCCAGTTTTTGAAATTCATGTAAAATCAACAGAGACATTAAATTTAGTAATTTAAATTAAAACACAAACACATATATTTTAGTGCAAATATTGCACACAGCGCACATATAGTCAGTCTATAATGCTATTATGCCTAGCTGTGTGATGACATGACACTGTGGGCAGCTGTAATTGGAAATAAGCCTAGAATGTGGTGAGGAACTGTAAAGAAAAGAAATATAAAGCAAAGTCACGAAAGGAGCATCTTAACTTCAGCAAAATTTAATGAATAATGTGATTCTTCCTGAGTATTTCTGTTGTCAGAGTGCCCATTCTGTGATTTTGCATTTACTTTCCTTTACTAAGTATTCTGCATTCAGCGTGAGCAAACAACCTCCTCTGGGGTTTTCCCTGTGGACGTGCCTGTAATGGAGTCAGATGAATTTCATCCATGACCTGGTGAGCATACATGGATGAGGGAGGAATCATATAATCCAGTATCCAGAATGGAGCCTAATAAACATCAACCATTGATTGGTGAGTGTCTATGGCTATAGGTGGAGGCAGACATGGATAGTGTAGTCAGGCCAGTAATGGTGCAGGATATCTCTGACAATCTGTGGTCAGTTCTCAGCATCTGCAGGAATGCATTAATGGCTGCTACATGGGCTGCCATTGCTTACATTCCCTCATGTACAGTGGTTGAAGGGTTTCATGCAGGCCAAGACTGCAATCCAAATCGTAGCTTGCTACAGACCCCCCACCATGCCCCAGGATTCCAACTCCTCATTTCTTGATACACTGGAAAGTATTAAGGTACAACCCAACACCTAATAATGGGCGATTTCAACTACCCCACCATTTACTGGGAAAACTACTCATGTACCAACTCTTTTGCTCAACGTTTTCTAGAATTCATAAATTCCAATGCCTTGGATCAACTTATTCACACCCCCACCAGGGGCAGCAATATCCTAGACTTGGTGCTTACCAACATGGGAAACCGGTGTTCCACACCAGAGGTCAATTCCTCGTTGGTCAGATCCGACCACAAGCTAATCAGCCTAGACATCCACATCCCACCCCCAATTAGGGAAACCATCATAAAAAACTTCTCCAAAGCCAACTTCACACTTCTTAAGACAGAAGTGGCAAACTTCACGACACCCATGCAGATGGACAATAGAGGTATGACTGCTGAATCCTACACAAATGCACTTTATAAGCACTTTCATGAGTGCATGGATCATGCTATCCCTAATAGAACCAAGATGTTATCCTCCAAAAAAAGGAAGCCAATCTGGTGGTCCTATGCCATAAACAAAATCTACAACAGAAGAAAGAAACTGTTGGAAAAAAGAGTAAAATCCCATGACTGGAGGAACTCCCTGGTCAACCTCAGTAAGAATCTGAGATCCCTCATAAAAGCATCCAAAGCTAGTTACGAAAACAAAATTGCCACTTATTCTAAAGACAACCACAAAGCATTCTATAGCTATGTCAAGGATCTCAATGGGAACACTCAGATCTGCTCTGAGTTACAGCACAATGGCGCTAAATATACAGAACCAACTGATATTGCCAACATCCTAGCAGATAGGTTCAGTGCTAACTTTACCCCCCCTCTCACCCCCTAGAGGGCCCATCTCTATACTGGAAGAATGCAAAATTCCTATAATCACGGCTGCACAGGTAAAAAACACACTCTCCAAAGCCAAGAACACAGCATCCATGGGACCTGACAATATCCCAGGCTGCATTCTATACGAACTACAGAATGAACTGGCACCCTACCTAAGTACCATGTTCAATCATAGCCTCACCTCAGGCTTTGTAACCATTGAATGGCGCACTGCGACGGTTATCGCACTCCACAAAGGTGGAGCCACGACGGACCCCGGGAACTACCACCCCATTAGCTTGACGAGCCTGGTCTGCAAGGCCATGGAACGTATCATCATGGAACTCATAAACAAAGACATTGGTAATCTCCAAACTCTGGACCCTACCCAGTTTGGATTTGTAAAAGGCAGATCATGTCTCCTAAACCTGATTGACTTCTTTGAAGCAGTCACCAAAGCCATAGATGAGAGTAAAATGGTTCACACAGCTTATCTATATCTCGCCAAGGCTTTCAACACCATCTCCCACTCTGGAATTATGGATAAGCTCACTAAACTAGGTATAAATCCCTATGTCACAAGATGGGTTGCCAACTGGCTCACAGACAGAACCCACACTGTGAAAGTAGCGGATTCCAAATCCGACTTCAGACCAGTGACAAGTGGAGTACCACAGGGTTCAGTCCTGGGTCCTCTCCTGTTTGGTATCTACTTCTCTGAAGTGCAGGCTAACACAGAAGGTCTTTGGCTAACAAAGTTTGCAGATGACTGCAAACTAGGAGCCATAATTGAAACTCCTAACGATGTGGACAAACTACAAAAGGGCCTCACTGAGACAGATACCTGGTGTCAAAGCCATGGCCTGAAGCTCAATGCCAAAAAGTGTATTGTCATCCCCTTTGGTAAAAACTCTGTACCCATGAACTACCACATAGCTGGTAGTCTATTTAATGCCGAAAATTTGATAAGAGACCTTGGGACACAGGTGGACAGTAGTCTCTCCTTTGATAATCACATCGTCACAGTGGTCAGGAAATCCTTCTACATGGCTCATCTCATCACAAAAGGATTCTCATCCAGAAAAAAGAGGTCATTGTTCCTCACTACTCATCACTCATTAGACCCATTATAGAGTACAATGCCCCTTTTGGTATGTACCTCACAAGACATCTACAACAACTGGAAAGGCCACAGAAATACCTCACAAAGAGGATTACTGGCCTCAAACAGATGCCCTACGCAGACCGTCTCAAAAAACTACAGCTTTACTCCATCGCATATCGACTACTCAGGGGCGATCTCTGCCTAACATACAAAGGTATGTCAAACCCAGAGCTGTTGGACATGCTCCACTTAAAGAAATCCCAATCCCTCCGAGCTACACGCTCTAGGGACCTAAACCTTGTCACCAAAATAAACAGAACATGCTGGAGGGATAGATTCCTGTCCCAGAGACTTCCCATACTCTGGAACAGACTACCTATCTATGTGAAACAGAGCTCCTCATTAGCACTCTTCAAGAAAAATCTTGATGATTGGATGGGAAATGGGAAATTCACCCCAGGGATCACATCTGTGGCTCTGCTCGACAGGAACACAGGAAAATAATTTTCTTGGGTGGCGAAAGCCAAGGTACATTTTTTGGCTATGCTTATATAGGCCCTAGGGTCAATAGCCTAGTACCTACCTATGAACCTATGAACCATGTAGCACAATGAGCAGCTGTGACATGGTCTAATTAGCATCCTTCTGTGTCATGGCCGGCCTTAGGCATAGGCAAACTAGGCGACCGACTAGGGCGCTGTACAGGCCGGCCTTGTAAAGTGCGCAATTTTTACTTATTTATTTTTTATTTTAATTAGTGTATTTTTTCTTCCCAGTGCCTGCAGCAGGTGCTGGGAAGAAAGAATGCACTAACCAAACTAATTAAAATAAAAATAAAAAAATACAAGGGCATCAGAACAATAGGGAGTGAGCGCCCTCCCACTTTTACAGCTGCAGCAGGTTGATTGCGGTATTAGTGTCTTCTCCTTAAATGAGAATCATGCGTGATTATGCCAGTGTGGAAGTAAATCCAATTTGCAGTCGTGCACAAATTTTAAGCTAGAAGTTCCATGAAGAGGGGGGCTAAGTCCATGTGGCAGTTTGATTTAGAAAGAAGGTAAGTAAGTGTATGCGTGTGTAATTCAAACTGTTTGTTTCTGTATGTGAGAGAAAGAGTGTGTGTGTGTCTGTGCATGTGTATATAGAATATCAATTAACCGTTCTGTTTGTGTGATAGAAGGTGCATGCGTGTATGTGTGTGCTGCTAACAGAGAGAAGGTAGATGTGCATGTGTATAATTTAAAATAGTTGTTTTGTTTATTTCTGTATGAGAAAGTACTTGTCTGTGTGTTGTTTGTAGGAGTGTGTGAAATTTAAATTAGTTGTTAGTTGCTGTATGAAAGTGAAGGTATGTGTATGTTGCTGTGTGAGAGAGTAGGTATGTGTGTGTGTGTGTGTGTGTGTGTGTGTGTGTGTGTGTGTGTGTGTGTGTGTGTGTGTGTGTGTGTGTGTGTGTGTGTGTGTGTGTTTTGCTATATTTCTCACAGACTCACAGTTTGTAGTGTTCCTCGTTTGAAAAAATGTTCGGACTGCGGCTTTGGTTATATAACTCTTTTCACCTTATTGCTTTCTTAATTTCTTAAGTGTGGTTGTTCAGTCTTAGAAAAGCCCTTACCATATATATTCTAATTCTTTTAATAGTACATAACCTTACAGATTTACTTACACTCATTTTAAATCTCCTTAAATTCCCCAAACTGATGTGAGCTGGATATTTCAGACCTTCTTCTTTCGGCTTTTCCCGGTTAGGGGGTCGCCACAGCGGAACTCCAGTCCGCTAATGATTGGCAGTCCATTTTTTCAGACCAATCAACAATATTTAGTTTCTTAAGTTTCTAGAAAAAAAAATAGTTTTCAGATAGATTCTTGAATATGTAGGTAACGTATGACATTTTCTCAGTGCCAGCATGTTTTTCATTCTAAATACAATACCCTAAGATCTTAAATGATAACATGGAAATATTCTCATCTCTGCTGCCTTATTTCTATACATAAAAGTGGCATCTAAAACAAGAGTTTTAGTAAAGGGGTCATTAAATGAAGTATCTGTTGCCTTATATAATGGAATATTTCAGGGTATCTTGGGCACACAAACATTTGACATCAGGTTGTTTTCTTGGGGTATGCCTTTAGGATCATATTTTTATGCATATCAATAAATTAAGTGATGCACACCCTACCTCTCAATTTATTTGCTCAAATATTCTGGAAAAAGTCAAAATGTGTGTGTGTGTGTGTGGGGAGGGGGGGGGGGCAGGAAGACCAAAATAAGGAATATTTTTTTTAAATTGTACTCTGATTCACTTAAAACGTTAATAGAACTGAAGGTATTATAACTGAGCATAATTCTCAATAATTAACTAAAAAAGAGGAGGGGGTCTCAAGAGGAACAATTAGGAACATTTTGCTAGATCTGGGACAGCTGATTGATTTCTGTAGGGACACCATTTTGTGTTATTTCATAAAGCTACTAAAATGCATATCAATAGAAATAAGTGCAAAAAAATGCTTCAGGAGGGCTGCCAACCACCAAATGGTAGTTTGTTTTGTACTGTGGGGCAGGTGGAAAAGATATATAATGTATACACTATAGCTTTTAACTTGGATTCTGCATTTTCTGATAGATATTTATTTGAAATATGCAATATGGCAGGGAGGGGGGTGTCAGTCTCCCTGTTGGATGTGAACATTATTGCTCAGGAAGCAAAATATTAAACTATTTTCATTACTAACTGTGTATGATTTTTTAAATAGTCTGACGTGCCATGGGTGACTGAAAATATGTGAAAACACTTGTTCTTACAGGCATACTTCTTAAAGGTATGATTTAGGCAGTGCATTATAATTTTGGCCCTCAGAGATTTAGTCTTGCTCCTTCTTGGTTTACTGATGTTCCTCATAATGACAGACCCGTTTATAGGTATATACATTATCAAACAAATAAATACAACTCATGGAAACTCCTTTCCAGGAACTATATAGGGTCTAGCATATAAAGTTCTATTGTAAAAAGTAAGACTCTGGTCTTCTTTCTGACTTTATACTATGATTTTTAAAGCTCAAAGGTTGAAAAGTATTTGGAGAGGGGTGTCAGCCCCTTATTGGATGCATACATTATTTTTAAATAATGTTAGCAGATAAGGCATGTATATACAGTTATTGATTAGAATAGTCCTTAAAATAGCTATGGTTTTGCTGATATACTGGTGTCACAGTATATATCCAGGTTCCTTATTTGCATTATTCATTACTAAGAGGCTGACTGCCATGCAAACAATCAGCAAGCATCAGTCATCTGAAGACATTCTCACATCTGTGCGAAAATGGTGTGGAATCTTAGCCTGCTTTAAGCACCAGCGAACCCTGTGATTGTTGGGGGACCCTGGTTCTTGGGATCCTACTGTTGTTTATAGGTTCATAGGTGTGTACTAGGCTAATGGCCCTGGAGCCTTTACAAGCCTAGCCCATAGGATTACCCTGGCATCATGCCACCTGACCTTAGTTCCCAATGCCTCTGTCAAGTAGAGCCACTAGAGTGATCCCTGGGGTGATTTCTCTTGAAGAAGGCCAGTGAGGTGCTCTGTTTGACATGTATAGGAAATCTGTACCATAGCATGGGCAGTCTCTGAGTTATGAACCTGTCCCACCAGCATGTTCTGTTGATTGTAGTAATGAGGTTGAGGTGTCTGGAGCATGTGGTGCGGAGGGAATTGGTATTTCTTTAGATGTAGCATTTCTAACAGAGCTGGATCCTTCCTGTGGGTGTGGGGCAAATAGGGGTGTTTCACAAGTATGGTGTGGGTGCGGCTTAAGGGGCGCTAGAGCACTACTTCGCCTAGGGTGCCATTTCAGCTAAGGCCGGCCCTGTTCTGTGTCTGGATCACAGCACTACACATCCACCAACTAATGTCATGGATCACACTCACATTATGGAATAATCATCCTTAAGGCATCTACAACCACCAGCAGACCTCTAACACCAAGTGTGCACACGTTTAAAGCCATACAGCCTGTGTATCATATGAGGGTCACATAGCTGGGACATCCTACACTAAAGGTGATGTGAGAGGTTCATCCAGGTCCATTGCAATCCTCCCATCTGTGGGAGAAGGGAATGTTCTCTCCACTTTTATCATGGCTGACAATGACACTGTGTCCTAATACTGTGGCAGGTGCATGCTTTTATCATCAACAGCAGCTGCTTCTATATGGACACACTGACAACAGGCATGTATTGAATTGTGCCATATCCTTTCCTAGAGGAGCCTGTGAATGCATACAGATAGCATACCAGTGTGAAAGGAGGTAGTTGTTAGCAGTGGCGACTGGTGACTTCAAATCAAAGGGGGGCTGCAGGAGACAGCTGAATGGGTGAGGCCAACATGAAGGAGTGTGGAGAGCTAGAAAGGGGCAGAGCCATGCACAAAACCACAAAAACTGGGACTTTAATTAAATACGCTGCCCTGGGTGCAAAACCATCATTATGACAGTCCAATCAAGATAAAATGAGGTGGAGAAGAAAAAAAATATTTCAATGCATTGGCTATATGGCCTTACTTAATATCTAGATGGAAATAAAAAGGTTGTGAGGCATGAAAAAATAAATTACTTTTTAAATACGTTACTGGAATGCCAGTCAAAATCAAGTATACAAAAACAAGCAACACTCAACCCAAACCACTTCTCCTTGCACTGCATTTCTAATTATAATTTATATTCAGTTTTATAAAAGTACCAAGTAACATGCTGAAAGTAGCAATCTCTGTGATACCCCCAATTGTAAAAATGTTTCTTGTCCAAAAAAGTCCGGCTACCTGACAACAACTATTTACTTGTTTCATGGGGAAAACATGATCCAAGTAAAAAATTAACAGCACACAAGAAACAAGCTCAGGATAAATTGCTTAAACGATTACTGCACAGGTAATGGACCACACATGATAGACTGGCATTCTGTTTAGTTTATGAATAAAGCCTGCAAAGATGACTGCAAGACTCCAAGAAATGTTATGAACTTCTGAAACTACTGTAATTCTGTCCTTTATTACAAATACTGTCATATGCATTTCAATACCTAAGGCTTATATGTTATCTAGTTATGTAAATATTCTCTGCATGGCAACAACAGAAAGGCTTCCAGTGTTGACAATACTTTAACAGTATGCTTAATAAAGCTTACTTGCATCTTACAATCTCAGACAAGCTTACCTGATGGTCATTAAAGCATTGCTACTTAAACACAGAGCAACAGGCACTGCAACAACATGCATTTCCTGAATAACAAAAATCATAAATCAACAGTATAAAAATATGACAGAAAATGAGAACATTCTGCAAAATCAAGGACAGATGAAAAGCCACTGTAGTATTTGTGTCTACCTTTGATGGGGGGATACTCTGCACACTTACACTGCATAACTGTTCCATGCCTTGCTTGGCAACTTCCAGAGTCACTACACGGGGAAGTAGGATAAAACAAGTATGTCACAATTTGAAATGTCTCTGGCTGACGGTGATGGCCCTGACACATTTGTCATACCTCTCAACCTCAGAGCAAGAAATCTGGAAAAAGCCATAAATAGAAGTGGGAGAAAGGCCTAAAAATAAGGACATTTTTTTTAAATATTGCTCTTATAAACTTAGTAAGATAATAGAATAGTAGGTCTTGCATTAGTATGAATTTTCTGAAGGGTATGAAATCTGAAACTCAAATGTCTGTGGTTATTTTCTAACTTCAGTCTTTAATGATTTGCCACTAACTTGCCAGAAAACCAAAATTTTATAAAAAACGGGCCAAAAATGTGATTCAAAAATATAAAATAGCCAAGCAGTACAGCTGGGAAACTGTCAAAGAAGGGAAACTTTTTAAATATTAGTACTGTTAAGTTGAGCAGCTGATAAAATAAGAGAATTTACATGCATTTCTGAAATAAAAGTAATCTGTAACTCTGATCATTACAATTATTTATTAATTGTAAATCCTCCACATTTCTTCCAAAATTGCCATTTTGCAGAGGGATTATTAGAGGGAGAGCAACATTTTGAGCCTAAATCAGGGAGGTTTGGATGCACCTATTTCTATAAAGCAATTTATTTGCATGTACCTCTCAACCTATTAACACAGGAAATCTGGACAAGGCCAAATATATTGGAGAACAAACAAATAGCACTAAAAATTGCTCTTGTATAAACTTAGACAATTTAGAGAATAACAGATCTTGCTTTAGCATGCTTTTTTCCGAAGGGTATGATGTCTGAAACTTAATGTTTGTCATTATTTAGTGACTTAATTCCTAAATGATTTGCCTGAAAACCACAAATTTTATGAGGAACAAACCAAAAATAAGAAGCAGAAATCTATTCATTCTGCAAAAATCTGGACAGTTGAGAGGTATAGTTCAGCAGGGAGAATTGTGTAGCAGAAATTCTACACCACAGACTTAGTTCCCTAGATGTGAACAATAAGTACCTCCCCCAAAAAAAATACTGAAGATCTAAGAGAAGTGATTGCTTCAATCTAGCTTCATCACTTTCAGTAGCATTCAGACTCAATCAGTGAAAATATTCAGTAACAAAAAAAGTTTGTGCTTGTAGACAGTTGATTTAACTGGTTCCTAATCAAACACATCCAACAAAGAACTGGGAGGGTGCATACCTGAACCGATCAGATAATAAACAGCTTCCTGATTGTATTAAATTATAATCCTTGTATAATACAGTACAGTTGTTAGAGGGCATTTTAAATTGATTGTTTTGAACATTTTTCCATTAAACAATGAAACAAAATGCATGCAACAATAATGACAAAACTGCCCAATTCAGAACATTTCCATCATAAAAGTCTACTCAAACTTCTACAATCCACCAATATTAGTAAATATGTACAATCTCTGCAGAAGTAAATGTCATCTAAATAATTCCACATTATAGATGTCTGTAACTAATGCAGAGGTTGCTGCTAGCAAATAACTTTATATTTCATTGTTTCATCTACAAATAAAGTGCCTGTTGCCCTTGAGGAATAAATTGCCAATCTTACATTAAACAAATGATAAGCTAGTAATATTGCAATAGAGAATGGATGGCAAACTGATAACAGGTTCATAGTTACTATTTATCTCCACCAAAGAGGACATTCCCAGGACTGCAGCATCTACCCCCTTTAAAAGTACAACACAGTACAGTATCAGCAACGCATCTACATACTGTGGGAGTAAAACCCACAGCCTTCTGCATCAAAAGCAAGCATTCAACCTGTTATGCTATTAGCAATGCAAGCAGACTCAGCATGAGCAGCAATAAACTTCTCTTCCCCTGAAGCTCTCAGCACCTTGTAAAATCCACTCGTCACTCAAATGTATCTCTCAACTTTGCAGCACAAGAAATTAATTTGGAAAAAGCCAAAATGTATTTTGGGGGGGACAGAAGCCAAAAAATCAGGGTCACATTTTAAACATTGCTTGTATAATCTTGGAAAGTTGCTAGAATAAAATGTTGTGTTACCACCATGCATTTCACTGCCAAGCCTTGAACCCAGGACCCTGTGCACTACAGTCAGAGCAACATACCACAATGCCAAATCAGCTGTTTCTTGAGAGACAGGAAGACTGAAACTTAAACAGCTATCATTTAGTGAAATCAGTTGTCACCATAGTTCTCAACCTCTTAGCACAAAACACCTGGACAAACCCAATAATGGGGCAATACAGCCCCAAACATATTCAGTGAATTCAGTTCTCACCATAGCTCTCAAACTCTCAGCACAAAAAATCTGGACAAAGCCAATAATGGGGGAATACAGCCCCAAAAATAGGGAAAATTTTCAAATATTGATCTTATAAACTTAGAAAATTTCTAGAATAAAAGGTTTTGTGTTACCATGTATTTTCTGAAGAATATGAAGTCTGAAATTCAAATGCCTGTCATTATTGAGTGAATTAAATCCTTCACTGATTACAAAAATCCAGAAAAACACAGATTTTATGAGAAGCAGAACAGAACAAAAATATGAGGCAAAAATCTCGACAGTTTTCACAAGTGTTGGTGGGTAGGGAATTCAGGCTCATGCTGCCTGTACCCAAGGTACAGGGTTTGAGCCTGAGTAACTCTAGCCACCAGGTATATTTAACTGGAGCATTACACACACACACACACACACACACACACACACACACACACACACACACACACACACACACACACACACACACTTCCTGCAAACCTTCCCTTGTAACAACTATAAATACCAATTCCCTTCCCTTGCATACCTGAACATTCCCCTTGCAGCAGCTTCCATTGTAACAAATGTAAATACAAATTCCATTGCAGCAGTTTCATTCCTGGAGATGACTTGTAAAAAATAAAAAGTCCCTTCCCTTCCCTTGGCGAGAGCCAATCAGTAGCTATCCATGTACATGGCAGTCCAATTTCCCTTGTATCCATGTATGTGATTGCCTATGTTGTAGTCCGATCCCCTTCCAGTCTATGCAGTTACAAACCACATAGACTTCTTGGCATCTATACACTGATGCATTCACTTCGTAATCTGGACTGGGCAGTTTGAGTTCCAGGACTCGCAGCTAATTATTTTATTTTTAAAATTCTTTTTTCAATTTTACAGCTGGGGGGGGCTGCAGTCCTGCAGTTAGGTAGCACAAGCCACCCCTGTTTGTTAGAATGTTAGAATCCCACCATCATGCATCAGATAGACTGCTACCTGCCAAGTATATACATTACGTATGAGAACATGCATTCCTTGTGGTACAGGTTGTCTCTGTTGTGGGTCTGATCTCCCCTGGTGACAGAATTGCAGAAGGACATCTATGAGTAAACTGTGTGAAAGTACTAGGCAATATCCTACTGACACGGCATGTGCCCTCTCGCATGAGAGTTCAATTAAAGACACTCAGATAACTGTTCCTTGTGGTGCAGGTGTGCTTAGTTGCAGCCTTGATGCTCCTGGGTAGCATTAATGCATATTGTCTTGTGAGAGTACATCAGGATCTTCTGCTTGGCAATGTCATACAGGAAGGGTATTTGGGAGTCCTGACCAGCGTGTTTCCCACATCCAAAACATTGCCAGGTATTACCGTTCTCACACTGACACCATTGCCAGGTAATAGGAACACTGCAGTGTCTCTAAGCTGCTGCTCTGTTGATAGTATGCTGCAGTGGTTAGCTTACCTGTAGATTTATCATGGGCCTTCATCTTGGCATGGAAGACCATGTCAATGACCCTATGATGAATCAGCATCAATGTCCAATTGTGACCACTGACCACACCGATGTCCCACCCTAGCTCATGCTACAACTTGCCCCTAAAGGCTTTGTCCATTTTGGTCTTTTCCAGTATTCTCCTGCCATGTGAGCATAGGGCCAGCAGCAGCACCTCAGTTTCCTCTATGGTGAATATTTCTAGGTACTGTCATTCCTTTGGTGCCATGACACCTCAGATATGTGTGTGGATACATATGTGGAACAGTGTGTCTATGCAGGGCTGTCCATATCATACAACACCTGTCAACTTGTTGTCTCTTGAAACCCTGTTGTGGGTGCAGCCTTGTGTACTGCTACATTGTACCTCTTCAACCCTATACCATAATGAGGCAACTAAGGTATGCTGTTGTTTGCACTAACACCAGCAGCAGACTGTTGACTCTTGTACTGCATTCCCATAAACCTGATCTGCTGTCTGGATGGCTATGCAGTTTTGTGCAGATGCTCATTCAGCAGGATTGTGTCTTAGTCTGCTCCTTGTGTCCTGCCTGGATACTCCTGACATGTCTGTAAGCAGTCCTGCCTGTTCCATTTGCCATGATTGGATGTTGCCCTAGGTTTCAAGTTGTCCTGATTATAGCAGAAGTCTTGGCTGGGTGCAATAACCCCCGCCCTCCCAAAAACTACAGATTGTTTTAACTGTTCCCTGTACCTTGATTGGATGTATATCCCCAAATGCCCATTCTGCCTGTTCCTTTTACCCTTTCTGTTTGACCCCCCCCCCCCCACACACACACAGATATTTTGAGAAACCAGTGGCAAGGGCATTGTAGGATTAACACACACACAATGCTCCACTGTATGACAACTGTGTGTGGCCATCATGCACTTTAGAGTATTCACTGCAAAGGTGGTCTGCATTATCAGTAATCCTACCAATATAATCTTCCATGTTCGTCTCAGTAGGGTGGACTCCTGCAAAATGGTGATGACATGTTTATCAATCTTAATGAGGTCACTCAACATGATTTCCTCTAGATCATGCCTACAATGCAAGAGTTTGTCAGTTGTATTAAACACCATGAGAGTCAGCATGAGCATGAACACTGATATCAATTAAATAGTGTGTGACTGCGGAGCCCTCAATGTGCTACTAATGATTTGTATTGTGCTAATGATCACAGTCATTGTCTTACGTAACTGTCTATCATAGACATGCTCGTGTAAATATGCATGCCTGTATAGTCTGTCTGCACAGTTGTCTCACAACTCTGCACTACTGACCATATGTGTTCTGTTGACATAGATGGGCATGAGTGTTCCGCATTGATATGCATCACATGTTCTCCAAGGTGTGTGGCATTGTGTCTCAGCTATCATTTTTTCTCCTGGACATCACCTAGTGTATGGATATGGTATCAGCAGGAAATGACTTATGTGGTAGTCCTGTACAGTACAGCAAGGGGACCAAAACTGTTTTCATGTGCTGCAATCACAGCATTGAAAGAGCCTACTAGAGGACTATGTATTAGATGGATGTCTGGCATGAACTTGCCAGGACGGTGAGTGATACCATGACCATCCCTGCTATAGTGATCAGTGCTGGTATAAATATAAAGAAATATGGAAGTGCAACCCAGACCTTCTCTGCCAATAGGAAGAAGATTTACATGAAAATCATGAGGTTGGATGCAAAAAACTAATTGAATTGTTATTTATTAATCATGACATTCGTAAATTTTTGATGTCGTATTTTTTAAGAAAATTCATACAGTCTGGATCCCCTTACTTAGCCATCAGTCTAGCAATATTACAAAAGACTACCCATAAATATCCATTGTTAAATATTAAAGTTGTTTGTTAAGTTATTAACCAATCTGATTCTTCTCTCTGCCACATATTGCTAGCAAGTTCATCCAGTGCATCCATAGATCATCCAGCCTTGAGATTATACTTTGTAATTTCAGAAACATTTGTCTTAGGCATCATAAAATCTATTAGACTACTGTTTCATTTTTTTATTTATCCACACTATTGAATGTAGATCAACAGAGCCTTAAATATATATTAAAGTAGTTCATAAGGAGTTTGGGAGTGAACTTGGTGTAGTTTAAATATTTACCATACTTGTATATCTTTCCTGTCTGTTCATTATTAATATCTTTTTTACTACTTTTCAAATTATTCTCCTAGTTACAATAGAAATGCTTCTCTGTGCTTTTGTTGGATTGATGTAATGCATAAGACTGAAACAAGATTTTCCAGTTTGGAGTGTTTTTCTTCACTTGTATCCAGCCTGACTGAATTATACACTCTATTGCAGCAGCCAAGATTGTAAAGTTCTCAACATGCATATGGCTTGTAGTCCATGACTATAAAATGACTCCATACAAATTCTATAATCTGACTTTCTTCACCAACTTCAACTGTTGAATCGAGATATCCTCTTAGTTCATTATACTCCATTACTTCCCTCTTCCCTCCTTCACTAATTCTTAAATTCTTCAAATTCTTAGCTAAATCTGATACTCCCGTTCTTAGTTAACTAATACAGATTCTTGTAACCTCAGTCATCTGTTGACTTTTCTAAACTTGTTCCATAAAAATCTATGCCTTAACTGTAGTTTATAATTGCTTTTGTACATAATGAGATAAAAGTAATATTTTCCCTGGTTGTCCATCATCCACAAGACACACTTATAAACACATTTTGGAAGTCCTTTCCCACATCCTGGGAAGTGAATAAGATAAACCTCTTTCCTCCATATGCAAAGGAATGGAATGTAGATGCAGGGAACCTGTTCTGGATCTGATAATTAAATTTCTTTTTCAATTATTTTTCTCCTCTACCATTGATTTTGCTGTCCAACCAATGATTACTGGAATTCTTTTCACTTTTAGCCTATATGTTCATAGGTAAGGACTAGGTAATCAGTCTGCAGGCCATTTCAAGCCTAGACAAAAAAAAACACTATTCAAAAGTCCCCTTTAACCTCAAGGAAGGCAAGACAAGAAAAATTAGGGGGAATTTGAGGTTGCTTATCCATTTATCTACATTTACCTTGAAAGTTGCAAGGGTGCTACTCTGCTTGACAAGTAGTGGAAGTTAGTTCCAGTTCCAGAGGCGAGGAATACAATAGGATATGAATCTGTCACACAAACTAGTCTTATTTACCTCATCCTGATTTATAATGGATGCAGACCTATTGACCTAACAATGAAACCACTTAATATGCCTTCTCTCTTAACACAATGAAGGAATTAACTTATTTTGTGAATTAAGCCATGGTGGTTCAGCGGTAGCATTGTTGCCTCACAGCAAGAGGTTCTCCCGTTCGATTCTTGGCTGGAGCACCTTCTGTGTGTAGTCTGCATGTCCTCCCCATGGTCGAGTGGCATTCGAAAGACATGCATAGAATGTGCGTCCCCTCGTTGAAGGTTGGACATCGAGCTGGCACCTCGGTACCCGCAAAAAAATCTACTGCCAATCATTAGAGGACCGGAGTTCTGCTGTGGCGACCCCTAACTGGGGAAAGCTGAAACAAAAATGATGAACTGCCCATGCAATGTTTGTTCATACTTCCTTTCCATGACTTTTTTTACAAAACAAACTGAAGCAACTAGAGAATTAAATCTGACAATCACCCACTCTTGTCTCAACTGTAACAAAATAATGCAGAAGGACAGATTAAAGAATTGAAGTCTGAAAATTTGTTTTATACACGGATGCCTAAAACACAAACCAAATGACCTTTTGCCAATGTCCTAAAGAGCATTGATAATATTCTATATAAGATAGACTGAACAAAAGACATGCATGCTATTTCATTTTAATTGCTTCAAAGTTACAGGGAAGAAGTGAAATCTTTAGTTAGGTAAATAATACTTACATAAAATACAGAAAAAATAAATATCACTTAAAAATGACTGCTTATAGATTGATAAACACATATAAATATATATAGATATATCTATATCCAATCTCTCTTTCTCTTTGTATATGTGTGTATATATGGTTCTAGGTTATAACATCGACAGCTACTTTCACTGACAACAGAAACATCGACACCACATAATCGACAAACCATAACCACGACACCTCACATGCCCGACAAACAAGTAACCGACAGTCCACAAACACGAAACCCCATACACTACACACACCACAATAACAACAATCAACTAACAAAACACATCCCCTATCCAAAAACCACACACAGAACACAAGCACACCAAAATCCTCACAAACCCACACTAAACCTCACACACACAACTATGTACAACCCTAACCCAAACCCTTACCCTAAGGTCCGTCACTATCGCACACTCAGCTAACCCCTAACCCTAACTCACTTAACCCCTAACCCAAAAATACCACTACCGCACACTTACCTAACCGGCCCTAACCCTAACTCACTTAACCGCCCTAACCCAAAATACCACTACCGCACACTTACCTAACCCGCCCTAACCCTAACTCACTCAACCCACCCTAACCCAAAAAATACCACTACTGCACACTTACCTAACCCGCGCCCTAACCCTAACTCACTTAACCCACCCCTATCCCCACAGACTGTCACTATCCACACTTACCTTACTCGCACACTAACGTCCGTCACCACCGCATACTCACACAGCCTTCTTTTGAAGTCACTATCCCTGGCGTCAGCGTTTTCATCTGTAGCGTCGGTCTTCCAAATGTCGATCATCTGGCGCCCGCTAATCCGTTGTCGGTGATGTCGGCTGTCGATCTTCTAACCTAGACCCGTATATATATATATATATATATATATATATATATATATATATATATATATATATATAAACAAAAAAAAAAAAAGGTAAGGTAGCAGTCTAGCAATCCAAAATAAAGTGAAGAGGAACGAAAATTATTGAGCATAAATAAAAGAAAATATTCTTCTTTTCAAAATCTTCAAAATCCAAAAAAAAAAAAAAAAAAAAAACAAGCTTTTTTTAAAGTTTAAAAAAAGGAAGTGTTAAAAAAGATGCTCATTGTTTTATAGTCATTGTTTGCATATTCTTAGACTAACTACTCCTCTCCTCTAAAAGAATAGGAGAATAAATTTATGAGAGGTTATTTGAGAGATTCTCTTATCTCTTCCTCTCAGCAATTTAATTTTTGGTGCCAGTAAAACTTAAACATCACCTTCCCAAAGTGCCAGTCATGTTGATTTCCCAAAAAACAAAAAAAAATACAACCTCCTCCTATGGGTTCTTGGGTGGATAGTAGGGTATAGATCACATCCATCATCAAAGTTAAATGATGAAATACTGTCAAAAATACATCAAAGAATTTCTACTATCTGCAAAAGATTTATGTCTTTTTAACATCAACAGTATGATTTTTTTTGATTTTATACTTTTCTTTTTTGTCAATCGACGTTGTTCTATATCGATTCATCGAAACATCAAGCAATGAAGACTTAGAATTAAAAATTAAACTTTAGGGCTAGGGCTACTTCCCTTAATTTGTCACTGTTTTTTAAAACCTGTTTTGACCTTGTTTATTTCTTCCAATAACAACAACCAGGTCCTTCAAAAAAAAAAAATTTAACAAATGGTGGGAATTGGGGGGGCTTTTCTTTTATCTTTTGTTTATTTTTTTCTGAAATTATTTTTCTCTTTTTTGGATGACATCTTCTCAAGATTCAACGATTATATACACATCCATTAGATGACATCTTCATCCTCTTCAATGGTTCATCCCTCATTGAACTACCATTTGATGAGCACATTTGAACAACAAACTCCATTCTTCAGAATTTATCATTTTCTACCAAAGTCACTTATTATTAGAAAGTGGAAAAAAAAAAAAAGACTACCTTGATGTGGAAATTAAAAGTTTTGAAAAGGTAGAAAGTAATTTTCTGTCCATGCACTTTGTATAAGCTGCACCCTTGTAATTCAAAGCTCCAGATAGTAAGCCTGCGCAAAGATGCGATAACACGAAGGATTTTACAAAGTGAGCTGTTTCTAAAGAGTTCAATTTCTCTTTAGAAAAGAGTTCAATTTTCTGGGATATCCTATTTTACTTCTGGATGATATTGAGAGCAACAGGTTATTTTAAGAGCAACAGGTTATTTTAAACCCCTAGTAGACGAACTAACACTAACTAAAATAATCAGAAATTTCGAATTTCATTCTAATACCTCTCCTACCTTCCAGAAGATGTTTCACCTTCTACTTCTGCGCAAGACAAAAGCAACTTCACTCTACTACCAACATTACTACCAAAAAAAACAATCACTTTCAATAAAGTTTTATATTTTTAAAAATTAATTTTTTTAAAGCAGCGATCTATATTATTTGGAAAATTGGTATTTCTGAAAAATTGATTTGTTTCAAGAGTTGTAAAAACTAGGAAGTTTGTTGTCAACCCCTCAGAGGTAAAAACCTCACTAGGCTGTTACAAAGCTACCCTTTGAGAGGTTACAATTATTGTAATGTGATTGCTGCTGGGTGCTTTTTCAAGTCAGGAGGAGATAAATTTTTTGGAAAAAAATTTTATTAACTGTACCCACCGTCTGTCGTATCTCATCAATGTACCGGCTGAATGCGCATTCTACATTATTTTTAACAATTCAAGAATTGTTACCCGCATCTAGAACAGCAGGTCCTTAAGCAAAAGAATCAAATTAGCAGAAATAAACCATATGCCTAGAAACATACCCAAAGCAATAATGGCCCTTTATGGGCATTGACCATTTTTTTATAATTATAATTTTCCCTAATAATGTCTATTAAATTTAATAGAACTTCAATGGCAAATAACAAATTATTTTCATTTAACAATTATTATTTTCTAAAGATGATGAATATCATACCTTAGCTCAACGGTTGAAAAGATCTCCCTTATGATCCTTCTAATCCCTCCCTTCCCCCTCCCCTTGCTCTCCCTTCCTCCCCACCCCCCCCTCCAACCCTCCTCCCCTCCCCTCCCCCCCCTTTCCCCCCTTTTCCCCTTTCCTCCTCTTTCCCCTCCTTTTCTTCCCCCCTCCCTTCCCCACTTCACCCCCCCCCCCCCCCCCCCCCCCCCCACCCCCCCCCTTCCCCCAACCCCCCCCCCCCCCCCCCCCCCCTCCCCCCCCCCCTCCCTCCCTCTCTCCCCCCCCCCCCACCCCTCCTCCCCCTCCCCCCTCCCCTCCCTCCACCCCTCCCCTCTCCCCTTCCCCTCCCCCCTCCTGTTTTATCTCTTTTTTTTCTTTTTTTTTTCATTTTTTTTTTTCTTTTTTTCTTTTTTTTTTGTTTTTTTTTTTTCTTATTTTCCTTTGCTTTTTTTCTTTTTTTTTTTTTTTATTTTATTTATATAATTTTTTGTTTTTTCATTTTAATCCTTGGATTTCAATGTTTGTTTGTTTTGATGTTGCATTGAGATTTCGCATTTATTTTAAAAGTTTTGTTTGTTATGTACACTTTTTTTTTGTTTTAAAGTTTTTGTTTTTTTTTAGTTTTCTTTTTAATTTATTTAACTAACTTTAGCTTTTTTAATTCTTTTTTATTTATTAGTATTTTTTTTAACTTTTAGTTTTTTTAATTTTTTTTTATTTCTTATGTAGTTTTGTTGGCATGAAATAATTTCAAAGTTTTTTGAGGTAGTTTTTAAACTTAACCTTCAAACTTTTGTTTTAAGTTTTGTGAATTTTGCTTTTTTTTTTTTCTGAGTTGCGGATTTTTTCTTTTTTAACTTTATTTAAACTAACTGCTAAAAAATTTTCGTTTTTTTTTGTTGTTGTTGTTTCGGTTGTATGTTTTTGCATATATATATATATATATATATATATATATATATATGTGTGTATATATATGTGTGTGTGTGTATACACACACACACACATACACACACACATATCTATATCTATATACAGTATCTGTATTTATATCTATCTACCTAATTCCTCATTTTATAACATCCAACCTAACATGATCAAATATACATGTTCGAAATGCAAATAATCAGTAAATCTTTTCTGAGGGGAGGGCAAACCCCTTGTACCTCCTGCATTCGCCACATCCCCTGCCGATTATATATATATATATATCAATTGGGATTGCACTGCAGTGGGGAAGGGGAAAATTCCCTGATCTTGAACAAAAAAAGACCAATATTATTTGCTCAGCTGATTTTTATCAATTCTGCCAGCTTTTTCTCTATTCATTAAATGGGTCTCTCATTGATAGGTGGGGAACCTACATTTGTGTGTGTGTTTGTGTGTGTGTGTGTGTGTGTGTGTGTGTGTGTGTGTGTGTGTGTGTGTGTGTGTGTGTGTGTGTGTGTGTGTGTGTGTGTGTGTGTGTGTGTGTGTGTGTGTGTGTGTGTGTGCACGTGTGTACGTGTGTGTGTGTGTATGCATATGTGCATGTATGTGTGTCTATCTATATATATATATATATATATATATATATATATATATATATGTATAGTGAGAGAGAGAGATACTTATACATATACCCACAAAATTACGAGAATGCTCTTTCAGTAAAGAAACAATTACAAAATAACTAAAGGAATCTTTAATATTCTTCAGAGCTGTTCTTCTGCATTAACAAGATAATTTTCTTACACCAAAAACTAAGAGCAGCTTAGGCTCTTAAATTAAGATTACACTGTTTAACTAAATATACCTAAACATAAAGTACCAGTTAGTAGTGACTACACCTATGTGTAACATCCACAGCTTCCAGCTGTAGGAATGATACACAAAATAATTGATACAGCTATATAAATTCAAAATGTTCTGTGAATTCACTCATTCTAACTGTGATAGTAGCTCCTTGTACAAAAACATTCCAGGCTCAATACATTTTTGTTAATGCTTTTTGAAAAAACAGCCCACTGAAAATATACTCTCAAATCTTTAAAAGCCTATGGAGTCACATTTTTGTTTCTTGTTTTATTTTATTGTGATTATTTTAGTTGTTGCATTAGTATGATAACTTTGGCTTTTAGAAGCCTGAGCACTCATAGTTCATACTAGCATTTTCCACCAAGGTAAATGGGACATTGAATGGAGGGTATTGCATAAAATTGGTCCACGATATGGAGAATCAGCCACCATTAACTAACACCAGTGTTTTGTATAAATGTAACCTTCCCAAGTTCATTCAATTATTTGGAAGATATCATGACTTCATGTCAACTCTCCATTCTGCATTTCAGAGTGACAATGCTACAAAATGAAATTGCTAAAAGACTGAAAAGTCTGTTTTTATTGGGAACAAGACCCAGCACACCACTCATATAGGGGGACACCCCCACAACCCACAATCTTATTACAACTCCGCAGTTGCAGAGCAGTACAAAAAGTAAAAAGACCATTATTGTTGGTAGTGGACTTCAGTGAAATTATTTTATGCTATTGGAACTAGAGGAAAGTGCATTCTTTATCATGATGTCTCCAGATATGCTCTAGTCAAATCACAATACTGAAAATTTTTAACAAAATATCATATTTATAATCAGACAACAAAGGTATGTCACAGAGAAGCACTCAGTAAATGCTGAACTGCTCACTAGCTTCTCGGAAAGAAATGAAATAAGAAAAGATACTAAACGATGTCAACATCCTACAACAGGGTCTTACACAATCAAATGATTGGTGCCAAAGTTACGGCCTTAAACTCAATGCAAAAAAAATGTATTAGCATCATTTTCAGAAGAGTGATGTTCCTGCTTCCTACCACTTCAATAGAAACACCCTAAGCATGCACTCAGTGGTGATAAACCTGGCACACAGGTTGACAGGAACCTTACCTTTGATCACCATGTCTGCACAGTGGTAAGAAGGACATTCTGTATTGCTCATCTCATAAGTAAGGGCATTGCCTCCAGAAAAAAAGAAGTTATAATCTCCCTGTACTCTTCTCTCATCAGGCCAATAATTGAATACAGCACCCCTTTTGTTATATACCTTTCCATGCACCTGCAGCAATTGGAGAGACCACAAAAGTTCCTCACAAGGAGAATTCAAGATATTCAGCATATACCCTATGTGGAACGGCTGAAATCACTGTCACTTTACTCCATTTCATACAGACTACTCAGAGGCGATCTCTGCCTTGCGTATAAGGCAATCTCTGACTCTGCTCTAGTGGAAATGTTTCATACCCGTAAGTCAAATGGTTCATGGGTTGCATGCTCTAAAGACCTTAACCTACTATTTGACATTAATAAAACTTGCTGGAGGGACAGGTTTGTTTCCCAGAAGTTACTGCTCCTGTGGAACAGACTCCCAATTCATGCCAAACAGAGAACCTCTTTGGCCCTCTTCCAGTGCATTTTGGATGATTGGATGGGTAATCATAAATTCACCTGGGGGTTTCACCTGCATCTCCCTTGGACAGGGGCAATAGGTGCTAATCATGTAAATAAGTCTAGGACCTGTCTAGGCTTGTAAGCCCTTAGGGCCATTAGCCTAGTACACTCCTATGATCCTACTAAGTAATGAATTTGGAATGTTCACATCAATGAACTGTTTATCCTATTATACCAACTGGCTACTTGAAGAGATAGTATTTTTATGTATTCTGCCATGCTAGTATTTCATAAGTTGCTGAATTATTTTCTTCATGGTTTGTATAGTTTTGTTTTTTCCTATGTTAGTGTTCTTTTTCAGTATTTTGATATGAGGATACTGTGCTGCAGATTAAGACAATGTATACTATGTACCTCTGTCTACTGCTCTTATCTTACATTACTTCAAACAGGGTAGTATATGGAAGGGCTAATTTGTGCTATGCCTTGCATGTTTTTTATTTATCGCTTTATTTGCTTCCTCTATTTGTTGAACATCAAGTAAAATGTAAATGGATAACTGGGATAGGCCTAACATTATATCATTGTAGCTTTCAGTTAACTGCACTCACTATCTGCACACCATTTTGTATAAAAAAAACTTAACATATTCAGAAAAGGCATTTCTTACCTTCTGTAGCCATTTTGCTGCAAGTTTTATAACATGTTTATCTTATTTAGATGTATAAGCTAGCTCATCCTACAATCAGATGTATATGTCTCTATCAATGCATCGCATGTTGTAATTGCATCTCTGTAGACAGTTAAAACCTTCTCAAGGCTAGTTCAAGCTGCCTTCAGCCTTTTCTGTGAATTTTCCCACAGTTCTCTTGATCCATTTACCATTATTTCTGCCTTTGAACAGCTGAACATGAACCTCTTTAGGGTACAATGGCCACTGTCATACGGCCATTCTCCCTACTGAATGTCCCTTTCCTTTTTTTTAGAAATTGGCACAAAGTTTATTTCAGTTAGACATTATAGAAATAGAGAGTATAGCTGTCTTCTAATCTCCCGCGGTAGTGGTGCTGCAGTAGCGTTGTCGCCTCACAGCAAGACGTTGTCTCATTCAATTCTCAGCTAGAGCGACTTCTGTGTGGAGGCATACATGAATGGGTGTGCCTTCGTTGAAGGTTGTGTGTCAGGGCTGGTAACTCGGCAGGTAAAAATCCACTACCAAACATTAGCGGACCAGAGTTCCACTGTGGCGACCCCTAACTGGGATAAGCCGAAAGACACACACACAGCTGTCTTCTAATCTCATTTCAGGTTCCTCTTACTTTTATAAACCATGGTATTGATATTTTGCTTAAGAAACGCACAGTGTGGTCATCAGATAGCACAGACGTTACTTAGGCAAACTGATACAGGAGTACCTGCCCCCCGACTCAAAGTCATTTCCACCGCTGGTCAATAGCTGCAGAATTAGTGTATTTGTTTAGCTATATGATGTGTAGTAAAGTAATGATAGCATGACATCCCACCTTGCCAAATAACAGAGAGATTATTGCTATTATCATTGATTGCACAACACCTCTGATACATCAGCTTAAGCATGACAAACATTTTTGGGACTGCCACCACTTTTATGCATTCTATATATTTTCTGGAGTTTTTAACAACACTTTGTGAGAATCACTCTGGTACATTCTTATTTGCATGACTTATTTTTAAACTGTGGAACATATTGAGTTATTGGGGTCATTCTATAGTTTAGGCAGCAGAACTCTGGAGGTCACAAACAATGAAACTAATTAATTTTAATACTGTTACTAGTGAATTCCATCATACAGAATATTTTAATTTATACACAGTTCTAGCTGATATTTTACCATGCATGGCTTTTTTCTGAAAAGTTCAAGGCTGATCATTTCCTTTAAAAAGAGCACAAAGCATTTGAGTGATACTCTGCCTAACTGGAAAGACAGAGGTTCTTTGCTTTTTCTGTCTAATCCTTAGTATATCTATCCTTCTTTCAGAGTATTCAGTTGCAACAATTTTTCAGGAATAAATAGCAGTTATGTGATCACCAAAGAGCAGAACCTTATTTTAACTGCTATTTTTTTTTTGATAAATGTACCTTTCATATCTAGTCATGCAATGACAAAACAGACTTTAATATATTTCTTATTATTACTAGTGCAACTATTTTTTTTTCTTTTCTCCAACAAGGTCATGGAGAAAATGGGCCAGTGAAGTCAAGTCCATTTAGTTAAATAAAAATGAAAAAATAAACTATTGTGCGATTTTTTTGCAGGGCTAGTTCTCCTTAGCCTCCGCTGTCTACTTCATAAAAGTACTGCTATTAATTTATATTTTAGCTGTAGCATTCTCCAGGCATTTTCTCTGATTTCTGTCTGCCTCCATTTGTTCTCCTTGTTTCTCCTCCTCATTAATCAATGCATTACTTGGCTGTCTGACTATAAAGAGCACTGCACTCACCTGCTGAATACCGCAGCCGTTTACATCTAGTATGCCCTTAATCCTCTGCAATTTGTTTTCATTGTTTGCTGGCATGCTTAAAAATTGCTGCTATTGCACTTACTACTCAAAAAGCTACTGTGGGAAGCCTTTACTTATCAGTGGGTTCTCGTATAATGCAGCATAACTCAAAGAGTACCCATTTCATCTAGTCGATTAATGACCCGTATTCAGCCAAATGCAATAGGGAAATCTCCCTGACACAGCAAACAGATAAGATGCCTTTTCACTGTATCACATGATTACTGCACGATTATCATGAATGATTAAGTGCATGAGCTTTTAGGACACTGCAACAACACATAATCCTGACTTTTGAAACAGATTAATGGTTTTGACTATTATGTTTTGCTGTATGGAGATGATCTTTTAGAGGGGACACTTTTCTTACGTCTTTTTCAGTACACTCTATGACAACAGGGATGAGATAGGATGGGGCATCTGCAACATAAGAATAGTAAGGCATTTTTAACATACTGTAAAAGGAAAAAAAGAAAGGTCAGTGAGGTATCCTTTCTTTAAAACAAAGCAGGCAGGCAAGGGAGGATCGAATATATCTACTTTGCGTATGTTCTTTGTGTTATACCATACATGGGTTATGGGATTCATGCAAACATACATACAAAAATGTTTACATAATAGCATGGAACAGAGTTTCACAGAGTCCTGCCTTACAACTCCTGGCATATTCAGGTTTCCATAAATATATTTAGTGCAAGAAAACAAGGATCATATAATTTTTCATCTGCTCATATGTCCTTCCAGATTGGCATCACTCCTTCAGTATATCTCTGAAATCTCACCAAATGTGGTCAGCACTGCATTCATGAGACTCTTTCGCTGAGCTCTATTATCTCTATCCAAGCCGAAAGTTAAAAATAGATTTATGAAAGCATTAACACATAAGATTACATGTTATGCTCGCAGGGGTAAGGAGAGGAAGACTAATGACTCAGTTTTTGGTCAGAATTTAAAAACTATAAACACTGCAGTTTTTTCTGGCCGATCTCCTTTGGACTCATGTAATAGGAATGATTTGATTATACAAGTACTGTCTCTGTAAATTATAAGTGAATTCTAAAGCTGCTGTAATTATACAATTAAACAGATGTAATTAAGCAATTCCAGGAGGCAATGAATGAATAAAGTACATCAACATCCCCATTTTTCTGCTCCTGTTTGTTATGTTAGTGATATGGCATCTGGGATATAATTTGAATTCAATAGCAGTTTCAGATTCTGCATCGTCATCTACAGTTAGCATTAAGGATGTGTCATGAAAAGTCTTTGTGGATATTTATGCATTACTAGATTACTAGATGAAGAGCAGGTCATGCTTACTCAACGTGGTGTATTTTCTTTGTTTTTTTTTTTTGGAAAGGTCACCACAGCAATGGATGGAGGCAAAATGGTAAACATCACATATCAGAACCTGGCCAAAGCTTTTGCCACAATTCCTCACTCAGGCATTGTAGAAAAGCTAAATAAACCCCTATGTCACTTGTTGGATTGCAAACTGGGTCACAGAAAGGATGCAGATAAAACAGGGGACATTATCTCCACAAAGAAACAAGTCACCAGTGGAGTCTCCCAGTTCTGGGACATCTCCTGTTTGGCAACTACTTTTCTGAAGTAAAAGTCAATTCCAATGGGCTCTGGATGACTATGTTTGCAGATGACTGTTTGCTCGGAGTAGTCATTGAATCCCAAAATGATTTAGCCATCCTACAGGAAAGTTTGCCTGAAATAAATAACTGGTGTAAAAATCATGGTCTGAAACTAAATGCCAAAAAATACATTATTGTATCCTTTGGGAAGTCATCTTACCCAGGGAACTGCCTCATTGGCAATATGCCCATAAGAGTTGACCCAGTTGTTCAGGATTTAGGAAATTATGCATGAATTAACAGTAACCTAACTTTTAACCAACATGTGTCTATTGTTGTAAGAAAGTCCTTCCATATTGCACAGCTTAAAAAAAAATATTGTGTCTAGATCCATGGGATGTCATTGTTCCCTTTTACCCAGTCCTCATTAGACCATTCATTGAATATAATGTCCCCTTTAGCATGCATCTGTCCAGACACATGCAACAACTGGAACCCCCATAGAGATACCTTACTAAGAGGATACAAGACCTAAACAATATATCCTACATGGATCGACCGAAAGTCCTGTCACTATACTTGGTATCCTACAGACTACTAAGAGGTGACCTGTGTCTGGCATACAAGGAATCCTCCAACCCATTATTGATGGATTTACTATACATCAGCAAGTCAAATGACAGTCTAAGGATCTAAACCACTTGTACAGCATCAGTAGAATGGTTTGGAGAGACAGGTATATTTCACAGAGGAAACCGTTACTATGGAACAGACTCCCCATTTACATAAAAGAAAGTTTGTCCCTGTCCATTTTCAAGTACAACTTAGATCTCTGGACTGTGTCGCTTGTTAGTCTCTAACACAAATAATAAGAAGGCTTGGGATTTTGTTCAGATGCTTTAATACATACAAACACATCAGGATAGATAGCAGCATCATTAAATGTGAATGAACTAATTAACAAACGGCTTACGTACATACATACCTACATATATACATACATGCTTACATCTTGACAGCTAACTACAAAATGGCAGTCAGGCTCACACGTGCCTTGTATTTATTCACTAGTGCATGCCCTCAGATAGCTTCTTAAAGGTATATACACAGATATTGATCTGCAGATTGGAAACAAAACATTTGCCCCAGGACTGCCTCCTCTACTACTAATGGACAGATGTAGTTCCTAAATGCTTTATCCCATGCATGAGTCCCCTCGGATTATCTATAATATGATCCTAATTATTCTCATTAAGGGATATATATATAATTATCGACCATGGAATGGCTAAGACCAATCTATAACCAAATGGGATAGGTTATTTTGAGCACAAAAAAGGGAAATTGGGTAGTCTTAAAATAGCCCATAAGGGCAGCTAGACTAGTACTTACCTATAAACCTATAATTCTAAATGTTTTGATGTCAAATGACATTTTTGCTAACATTAAGCTATACACAACACTCCTTATCGGGTAACATCATATTCTATAATATGCATTGTACCATCATGTACGTTAGATGTAGCCAGAATTAGTAATACTAATACTTAACTACCTGCATATACAGTGAAGAGACATGCCCCTTGCAACACACCACATCTCATCATTGACGCATCAACACTGCAAGTAAACTCTTGATAAACTGTAATGTCATTTCATGTAAGGTGTTCTTGCTGCAACTAGAGTGAGGTTTCTGGTCTGTCGCTCTTCAAAGACATATTGCTGTATAACTGTGAATTTTACACTTTTTCCTGTACTCTTGTACAAAGTTGAAACAAAAGTATATTCCCAGAGTTATGGAAAGCTTGAATAGTCTTGCTAGGGTAGTAAAATATTGGTCAGGTGCTTTAACTCTATATGTAACTTGAGTGGTTGCTGAGATATTGTATTATAAATTTAATAATCGTGGTGTTTACTGTGATTTATAACATCCATTTTAAGACCCAGAATCTTAAGAATACTGCCACTATAAAAATTACTTGTGCTGAAAAAATTGGCATTTGCATTTCTTTAGTAACCCCCTATAGTTGCAGAGATATGAACATTTGTTTGAAACGTGAAAACATAATTTGATTTTGTCAAAATGTTTATGCTCTGCCCATTGGAAGTTGCAGTGCAAACTTCCAAAGTTCCACTGGAGGGCATGAGTTAACCTAAATAACTTGTGTAGCTTGAAATAGCAACCACTAGTGGTATGGGAAACAAGTCAATACTTTCCACAGGCAGCAAGGACATTTTTACAGTGTTAATATCTTTATTAAAAGTTGCATTTACTTCTTTTATGTTTTATTGTTAAAAAATAGAGGACATACTTTACTTACTCAGTAAGCTGCTGTATTTTCACATTTTTAAATAGGGTTAAAAACAAAGATGGCTATATCAGTCACCAAAGTGTGCAAACATAAGCAGTTTGAATCTTCAAGATTTTCATTTTTCTTGCCAGGAGACAGGGCACAAAGCATTATTCCAGATAAAGTCACTTTACTTAACAGATCTAGGATACACTCTCTTTCTCTTATACCTACCATGTTGAAGTTAAGTAGGTAGATGGGCGAGTGTTCTTCTTCTAATCCTAGAGCACTCATCCATATACCAAGTTAACTAAATAAACCACATGAAACTTCAACAAGGCATCTTGATTCCTTCCACAGAGAGGATATTAGAGAGAGTCTCCTAGACCTGCTAGCTTAAGTAATTTTTGTCTGGACTAATCCTTTGTACTCTGTTTTTTTGTTAGTTCTGTCACACTCTGGGTCAGAGGTGGGATACCAGACTTCACTCAAGTCCCCTGGATTACCTCTGAGTTCATTGTTCTTAACAGATAAAAAATAACTATAAAGGAAGCTATTAACCAAAATAATACAACTTTATGGTGCAGGCGAATGGACCAAAAAAAACTCGTAAGTTTAACTTTTAATATTCAATAAGTGCTTTTGTCCAACATGTAACATGAACTTCATCAGACTAAAGTCAGAGTTAAAAAGCACAACTTTAACTATCCCATCTTAAAGTCCCACGTGACCACAATTAAATGACATCACTATACTGACCAATTAATTTCACAAATCATTCAAGAAACTATATCTCAGTTCAATTGTATAAATCCATCAAAAAATCATATAAAATATTCCATAAACAATGTACAAAAGATTCCAATGCAACCAATAGATACTGTAGTCCAATAGTCGATGCAGGTAACTGAGGAAGGTTTACCTTTAGCAACAGTGTCCTTAAGCCCTTGTATGGGTAATTTTAACTCAATTACTAACCATGAAGGTGATTTCAAGATGTATAACTATTCTAGCCTTCACATTGAACCTGATTTAGTTGAAACCTTGGCTAGAGGTCTAACATTTGTTCCTTTGGTCAGTGCAGATTTGGCTTCTAGTCTACTGGACCTGAAAATCTTTTTACACAACTTAAACTTAAGAATTTTGGTGAACAATATTTTGGTAGGTGAAGATAAATTTAGGATTGATAGTACTTTCAACCCACCACTTCAAGCAACCCTTCTTTTATATAAGAAGGTGTGTGAGATGGATGTAAGAGTATTGTTAAGAAATCATTTGGCTTGCAAAAATACTTTTAAGTTGAGCAAGGCTGAATATTGTGCCCTCAAATGACCTCAGAAAGTTAGGGGCATGAAACAGGACAAAGGGGGTGGGTTAGTTTTTATGGACAATTATGATTATAAAATGAGGTTGTTGAAGATTTTTGATTCTGATAATTATAAACCCATTTCACTAAATCAAATTAATGGTACATATCAATGTGGGAGGTCTCATCTTAATGACTTGTTTATTGATGAATGTACTGACCTTAATTTATATAATGATTTGACTAAGGTTGCACCTTTAACTCCTGTTATCTTTGGAATCCCTAAAATTCACAAGGACTTGAATGACCCCACTTTGCATTCTATAGTTGATGGTAAGAATTTCATCATCTACGCATGTGCTAAATTTGTTGATAATAAACTTTAAAAATTTTGGAAAGTAAACCACAGATCTGTAAAGATTCTTGGAACTTTATGGAATGCATCAACAATTTGGATTTGCACCCTGATGATATACTATTGACTGCTGACATAAAAGATTTATATACCATTATTCCTCAGGAGTATGGTATTCAATGAGTTTCAGATTTTTTGTTACAAAGGGGTGCTGAATTGGCTGATATTAATTTATGTCAGGAATTATTGTGTATTATTCTCAGTAACAATTGCATTTATTATGATGGGAATTATTTTTTTACAAAAAGAAAAATGGTGCGGAGATTGGATCTCCATGTGGTGCTAGTTTTGCTAATATTGTTATGGCCTATTGGGAATGTGAATTTATAATGAGGAACCCAGTGGTTTATGATCAGATTTATTTATACATGCATTATTTGGATGATATTTTTCTCATCTGGAGAGGTGGTATTGATACAGTTAATGAGTTTATTGACTATATTAATAACACTACTCCTATTTTGGAGTTCCCACTTCAATTTGACTTAGAAAGTATATCTTTTCTTGATGTTTTATTGGTTGACAGTAGATATATTGCCAACATTTTTAGAAAAAGCAACTATTCTAATGCTTTTTTACATTTTTCTAGTTCATACCCACTTCACCAGAAACAATCTGTAGTGAAGGGACAGTTAGTATGTGCAGCAAAAATGATTTCTTTAGATGATGATTTTTTTTGACTGAGTGTGACACACTCAGGAGTATGTTTGGTAAACAGGGTTATCCTTTAAGCCTAGTTGATGAGTTGATTGAGGAAGTTTATAATAAAAGACTGTCAGGCTGCTTTGGAGTTATACTAGATGTAGTGATGGCTGGTGATCTTTATAATGAGATACCATTCCTCCCAGGGGATAGATCGTTGATGAGATTCCCCCTAATGCATACCCAGAGTTTAATTACCACATTTAATATGGATTCAGGATCACTTAGACATATCTTAGTGAAAAATTGGTCTATTTTGTAAGAGGATGCTTATACCAGGAACAAAATAAGTAGTATAACTAGGTTAGTTTTTAGATGTGGGTCTAATATCAAGTGTATTTTGGAGAAAGGTACTAAACTTCAAGTAAGGGACCCTGGTATGTTTAAGTGTGGGTCTTGTCCCTATTGTAAATATATAGATATGGGTGACACCTTTAAAATTAGGGACACGTTCTTTAACATCCAAGGGAGATTTAACTGTAACTCGAAGGAAGTGATACATTTAGCTAAATGCCAGGCATGTGAAAGTTATTATTTAGGAAAAACTGAACGTAAATTTAAAGAACGTATTTATGAACATCAATACAATATTAGAAAGTTAAATTTACATAATGCCTTGGCTAAACATATTTCTCTAAACCCTGAGCATCACTTTAAATACAAAATAATTGACCAAGTGATTGACAGAATAAGGGGTGGGCCTTGGACACTGTCCTTAAAAAAAAAATGAACTCATTTGGCAACCGAGGCTAAATGCTTATAGTCTTCCTGGGCTTACTTATTATTGTTCAATTTATTGTATTTTGAAACAAAGTTTTGGAAAGATGAATATATATATATATATATATATATATATATATATATATATATCTTGTACATTGTTTACAAAGTATTTTATATGATTTTTTGTTGGATTTATACAGTTGAACTGAAATATATTTTCTTGAATGATTTGCAAAATTAGTTGGTCGGTATGGTGGCATCATTTAATTGTGGTCACATGGGACTGACGTTAAGGTGAGAAATTTAAAGATGTTCTTTTTAACTTTGATTTTAGTCTGATGAAGTTCATGTTGCATGTTGGATGAAAGCTCTTATTGAATATTAAAAATTAAAATTGTTTTAAGACTTTTTTTTTTTTGTTTATCCCTTTGCTTGCATCGTAACATTGTTTTATTTTAACTGTTTTTTTTAATTTTCTGAGTTTTTGGGTTTTAGGTTTAGAAATAAAAAGTCATTAAAAATGAATGCTTTGTTGTAAAGATGGAGAGTCAAATGACTTAGAACATGGAGGTACATACCCATGTGATAGATGTAACTTTTGCCACTTAAAAAATAGTGAGAGCTTTTTCATACATCCAGGAACAAATAGGAAATATTATTCAGAGTTTTAGCAAATTGCTCTTCACAAATCTTGTATGTTTGGCACAGTGTATAACCTACAAACAATTTTTCATTGGTAAAACTAATTGTTGTTTATTAGAAAGAATTATTGATCATGTTAAAGATATAAGATCAATGAATGAGAGGAATAGTTTAACAAAACATGTTCTAAAGAATTGAAATACACATAAGTTTAAATTTAAAGTGATTGAAATAGTAGCTGATGATGGCATATTTGGAGACTTAGGAAATAAAATGGAAAGTAGAGAGCTCTTTTGGATATTACATTAACAAGCTGATATGCGATTTGGTTTAAATGCCAAAGTCTCTTTAAGAACTAAATTGAAGCTGAGGGGTTTATTCGGATGATTAATTAGAATGTTTAATTAAGATGTAAATTTGACTTGTGTATTCATTGCTATTGGGTGTTTTGATTTTACTTGTGCATTTATAATGATGTGTGATTTTTTTAATATTTTTATGGTCTGATGAAGGAGTACTTATCTGCAAAAGCACTTACCACTGTTTTTCTCATTTCTTTTCTTCTGTTGGGAAGAATTAGTTCATTTGTATACTTTAATTTGTCATTTGCAGACTGGCATTAGAGATAATAAAAATGCAATACATAGTTTAAAATTATAATTTTTTGATTATGAAAAATGTTATCCAACTTGAAATACAGCCATAATAAAATGCTGACCATAGTAAATAAGCATCCTATTCTCACTAAATATATAACAACTTCCATTGCTTTTGAAGGTGTGTGTAGAAGGAACAACATAACTCATTACACCCAAGTGACACCTCCAGGTGCATCTGCAGTTAACTCCTACTGACACCAATGTCAAATGTTGCTTATTCATATTTACATCAATAATTCCCAAACTATCCTATGTACAAGGTTTAAGGTTTCATATTAAAGCTTACAGAATACCAAACTCAACTGCATTAATATTTGATCTCTGTCTAGGTTAGGTAAATAGATATTAACTGTTGTTTTTATTATATTAATTTATAGAGATATACTTTTCATATTTTTTAAATATCTCAACAACTGAGTAACACAGACAGAACTCCTTAGCCTCATATGAAAACGCTCAGCTAGATGAACAAAATGCTGTTAAAAATATGCATATAACTTGAGTGGTTGCTGAGATATTATAAGTTGTTTACAAAATATTATAAATGTAATAGTCACTGTGTTTACTGTGACTTATAAATTTCAGTTTAATATCTAAAACCTAAAGAATACTACCACTATAAAAATAGTTTGTGCTGATGAGTTTGCCATGTGCACTTCTTTCATAAACCCTATGGTTCCAGAGATATGAATATTTGTTTGAAATCTGGTAGGGTTGCCATCTTTCGTTGTGGCTAAAACCGGACTAAGGTTACACCCCTTGCATCACCCATAAGCCCCCCATCCCTGCCCCTCTTCCATCCATGTTCAGCCCAATTTATGATGTCACCATGACATCAGCTGATGGGAACACCCACTTTTTTCATTCCTGATGCCTGCTTACAACCAATTTACTATGCTTTTCTGTAAAAAAGCATAGTAAATCAGCTGATTTAACAAACTATGATAGTCTGTTTCCTTTTTTGAAACAGAATACTGGAGTTTGTACAGTGTTTTCCAGACTACTGGAGAATCAATTTGATTTCCAGATAGTCCAAAAACCCCAGATAGGTGGCATCTCTAAATGTGAGGACATAATTTGATTCTGTTAAAATGCTTAGGCTCTGCTCATTGGAAATTACAGTGCAAACTTCCTGAGCTCCTGTGGAGTGACTGAGTTAATAAACAGGGGACCAGGGAAACATTACACTAACAAAAACCCCAGTGTGGTAATTTTTAAATTGCTTGCTGTACCTGCAAAAGCTTTAGCATCAAAATCCAATGATAAAATGAATAGGGTACTGTACCATCCCTCTTCAAGGGCTACTCCTTAGAATCACATATGTGAAAATATTGAGTGCAGCACATGTTTTTCATATCTTGCTAGCAGCTAAAAACAGAAATAATTTGAATGGCATAGAAACAATTTAAAAATTTCAGCTAATCTATCAAAAGAAGTGTGAGCTGAGGAACTAACATGGTACTCAAAACACAATCACTGGTTTAGAGTGACAATAAAATCAAATTGGCTTATCCATATAGTACATCCTTTTCTCAGAAGAGAGTTTAAAACAAGGTTATCAGTATTGAAAAAAATTCAGTACTTTGCAACAGTGTATACAACTGACTGTATATTTCAATATAAGAATTATTTTGTATACTTGCTACATACAAGAGTTTTTAGGTTAGCACTTTAAATAGGTCAGGATTTTGACAAACTCAAGTGTGGGTTTGGAATTCTCTGTTTGCACACATTTTTTCAAACTGATTATTCTGAAGTGTTATTACTACATGTATTTAATGGTAAGTGGTTTAAGATAAGTTTCTACTTAGTGGTAGATAATGGGCCTGTAATCACTTAGATGTACTTAGATAGAGACTGTTGCTGCATTATTCTAAGGTTAGGATTTGGACAGCCAGCATAAAGGGAATACATTAACTACAGCCCAGGTAATTTGGGTTGGATTAATGGCTCAGTGAGGGATGGGTATGGCCAAATTGGGAGGAGAGACATACATTTATTGGAAGGAGGAGCATACATCTAGGTGCTCCTTGAAGGGAGGTGTGCTCCTCAGAGAGGGCCAGCCCTAAGACAGACTAGATGAACCTAGGGGAGGGGGTATCATGGTACCCCAATAGAACTGCTTACTCAATGGAATCACAGGAATACATATGTTGTTACAAGTTAATTTCATTTTATGATGATCTTCAATCTATCACTGGTGAACCAAAAACTGAACCATTTTGCAAGGCAAATCATTTGATGGCATTGTGTGTTTTTCCATACATTAATAATACACTATTTCTGATTCTAATACAAGCCATTGTTAGTGCTATTACAGAGGTGCTAAAAATTATGGATTCTATTATTAAGACCTTTGTTAAAAAATATGCATCATGTTCAGTGACTAAATGGAAATGTAACCTTTTCTAGTTTATCATGAAGGTTCGGTTTAAGCTCATTGTATAGTGGTGGAATGTGAAGTTAGAAATAAATGTATGATGTGGATATATGTTGTTTATGTCAAATTCATGCTCCTGTTTCCATTCGAATTTAACCAATGAGCTGCTGTGACACAGAGTGTTTGTTTACACTACGATTTGCATACCTTACTCTGGCAATAGTCTCCACGTCAGAGGATTAGGATTTAATATTCATCCTTCAGGACCTATAGTGTAGCATAATAAACAAAATTATAATGTGATAATTATAGGATCTCTTGAGTTATGGTCTTCATTATAATGCAGTGTTTGTCTAGGCTGTGGTTGGAACAGTCTCACTGCTCTGGCATGGCTAAGGTGTTATTCAGCTGGTATTATTGTTAACTGTATTAGTGCATACTCCAACTTGGATCACCAGGACATTTTAATGAGCTTTGTATTTGTTAACCACCTTGGAATTAGTATAAAAGAGATTTTATTTCATTATTATGGCCTCTTTTTACTCTGGTCATGAGATAGTGGTTGGTGTGTTTTATGTGTTTGAGGGTCAGCCATCATGTTTGTGAGATACTTATACAATGCCATCAAAACCAATCTCAATTATTACAGTAATGAAATAAATCATAAAAAAGAATGCTAGACAATAGTAATGACAATGATTTTATATTATTTCAAGAACATTTGTTTCTCAGTAGCATTTGTTGTAAAGATTAAAACTGTTTATTTTCCACACAACATACTATCATTTTTATATGGTAGCTCATTCTGTTCTATGTGCTGCAAAAACAGAAAAAAAAGAAAGAAAAAAATAGAAAAAAAATGTTCTATTTCAGTTAGCAATATGCTGAGCAGAGCAGCAGGTATGCTGTGTGTGATAATGGCCTGGATTCAGTAAGATTTGCAGAAGTTATCTGTAGACATGCTGAAAGAAGACTTCAGGTCACCTGCTGCAGATGTGATTTCAGAAGACATGCTGAAGGCACATGGATCAGGTAACTATTCAGTGTAGGATAATTACAGAATTTGCACACGCCTGTTTGATTCCAAAACACACTGTGTGCACCCAACACAACTTAAATGCGACAAACTTGCATGCTGACTCTTTTTCTGAAATCCTAGGCATATGATTAACATGCCTCAAGAAATAAAAGCTACTGCTATGGATTTTGCTGAATATTGTAGCAATACCAAAAACAAAAACATAAAAATGCAACCTGTTGTTAATATACTGTAACAAGTTGCAGTCATACAAGCCATAAATGAGGCTGTGGCTATGCAGGCTAGAAGGCAGCCAGCTAGAGTCAGAGCAAGGCACCTAAACCAGTTGGCAGGCCAGCAAATAATTGGCAGTTACTAGCTAGACAGACAACTTGTGCAAGCTGATTGCAACATGTGTACCCTGTCAGGAACCCCCATCCTCCTTGAACCCAAGTTTGTCTCATTGTACTTGCATCTGGAACATTCCAGAGACACATGGAGGATGCTGTGGGAGTGCCACAGACAACTGTATCCTGGCAAAATTCCTGGAAGCAATGTGCAGTAATGTTGATGAATACATACACTTTCCACCCACCCTGGAGCAGAGAACTGTAATGCACAAGTTTTACAGCACTGCAAACTACAAACAGAAAAGCCAACCCAGAAGTCAAAACCAATAACTAGAAAAAACTCTGCAAGCAGCAACAGTCCATAATCACTGCCAGTAACCAGGAAGAGCACTGTGAAACTTTTTTGTATATTATTTATTTCAGAACTTGAAATAAATTAAGAGCTTTTGTCCCAGTGCCCTTCAAGAAACAAATTACAGCGAATGACATTTGACGACCTTTATCAAATTTCCATAAACATAAATGTTACTCAATATTCATTCATTTCAACTAAACATGATACAGATGAAATAGCATCCATGTAACATTATCGTATGACAGGACAGCATAAACCAGCTCATCCTGATCAGTAAGCAGCATCCATACCTCCACTCACCTACTTATGAAGCAGCGTACCCGCTCACTTCTGTTACCATTTATCGGTACTTATCAAGCAGCGTAACTGCTCACTTTCATTACCATTTATTGCATTATACCATCAATCCAATAAGCAGCTTCCTCCGCTTACTTATGTACTTTTCAAGCAGCGTAACTGCTCACTTTCCTTTTCCAACTTATTGAATTGACCATCCAGCACCAGAGGGGGAACAGAAGAGGGCATGCCTGCCCCTCTTCTCTGCCCACCAGTCTGACCAGGCTGTTCCCCCTCTCTGCAGCACAATTCCAGCAATCAAAACACCATTAAGGCATCCGGCCAAACATCATTCGTTGTACCCTGTCCCCACTAACCAAGGTGGATATAGTTATCTCCTAAAACCCTATCACATAACAAAAATAACCAGTTACCAAAACCGCTGAAAACAAAACGCTGACCCTTCACCTATGCTAAGAAAACCTAACTGCACATGAGCTAAATAATCCTTACTTCATGACCAATGGCAGCTCCACAAAGACTTCAAGGACATTATAAAACCACGCAGAGTCAACTACATGCTATCATGCCACATTGCAACCCCATTTACCACCCAGTCCAGTAATAACCAAATGAGCTCTCCTTAATGCCAGAGCAATAACAATTCTAATGACTCCCCCATCATTGCTCTTCAACTGGACAACCAACACAAAGCCCACCATCATCTCAAACCACACAGAAACAAGAACAAAGCATGATGTCTAATATCACTCCATTAACTTATAACAGCTTCTGTTAAAGACAATATTTTGAGTAAAAATTAATTTAAATATGTGCCTTTTCAAATGACTAACTTTAAGATATTTACTAATCACCAAAACAGAAATGCTACCAATTGCCAATCTACCTCTCACTCCAAATCCCAGAATCGAAATGGACCTTGTGTGCACCCACCTTTAAGTACCATTTGCACCATACATAATTAATGAGCTTCATTAAAATTCAAGTTTTTGGAATCCCATTCACACACATCCATGTAAATTGTCTTCATGTCTCAAAACACCCAGGTGTACTGTGCAAACGTCCAAATGGTATCAATAAATGGTACCACGTGACCATTATATTCCAATCATCTGATAACATGACATCAGTACCACTTTCAGATATTGATTTTGATACATTCACTGATAAAAAAACATTGCTAACTGCTGAGTGGTACTTCAGTGAACATTTCTTTGTATTTGTATTTTCTAGACTTCTTCAACTTGAGGATTGTGATGGCTATTTTTAGGAGGCTGAGACATGTCCATGCACCCTACTGGTCCAATGAGGAGATGACCCAGATGTTGACTGTGTATGCCTTACTGGAGCAGAGGATTAGTGCCAGACCCTGGACCTTCACTATGATCAACATGTGGAATCAGATCTCAAGGGACCATCAACAGAGGAAAGACATGCACCACACTGGAGTGCAGGTTCATCACCACTATGATAATGTGCATCAGAGGGATGCAGGGGAACTTTGCTATGGATTTTTCCAGATATTTCTCTGCGCTGTATATATCAGATGTTTTTGTAAGCATGTGTTAGATGCTGGGACAATTAGCTCATGGGTATACTTGAGTGGACTTGAGAAATACTGCCCCATTAACTATGGGTTTGATTCCCATGTTGTTTACTTATTAATGTGTACAATATCCATAATTATGTCCTTTTTAGATGCATATGTGTTTTACATATTACAACATAAATTCACATAGCCACTGTCCTTGTGCATCACAGACTCCTATAGTGCCTAGGCTGCAGATGACCGCGCACTGCGTACGTTGAAATAAAAACATGTATATAACTTCATTACATAATTCCTGCTAAAAGATTACACAGACACATTTATTTAGTTTAAAAAGGAATGCCTGTTTGACTGCTTACATATATGTTTTAATTATGCATTGATAGCTGTTATTTCTTCACAATAAAAGGTCCAATAATTGTTTGTGTTTCCATATTGATCCATTCTTCAAATTAGTTCTAATAAACACCAGCAGTATGCATTTTCTAAAATAAAACCCTTGCTAAAGGTAATCTTGGCCTGTAAAGCAACAGAACAGCATGTCTAACATTTGGTGTGCAGTGGGTTCCACTCCACATAGCGGAAACATATATCTGTACTTGTTACCTTCGTTAAATTCACGCATAACATATTTTGGAATAACCATATTGCGATAGATTATATTAATATTTATGTTGTGCATGATAACAACTTACAGAGATAGTCCTCAAATTTTATGAATCTGGCCATAATCTGTAATGCTCTGATAACATCAGATTTCTAAAAACAAGGTTTGGAAAGTAGTACCCATTTGTTTATAAATAACATGTGCTGACTGTAACTTGACCTCTAAGGTGACTAGCCAGCATGTCTAAATGCTGGTATGCTGTGGGTTCCGATCCACACAGGTGAAACATATATCTGTCCTTGTTACCTTGGTTAAATTTGCCCATAGCAATTTTTTTAAGAACCATAATGCACTACTTTACATTAGTGTTTATGCTATGCATGGTAATGACTCACTGCGTTAGTCTTTGAATTTCTATGAGTATGGCCATAATCCATAATGCTCTGATAAAATCAGCTTTCTAACAACAGGGTCTGTAGAGCAATATCTGTTTGCTTAAGGATAACATGTGCTAGCTTATAGCTTAGACTGTGAGGAAATAGGCTATCATACCTACATTTTAGCATGCTGTGTGTTCAAATCCAGAGAGGAGATACATATATCAGAAACCGTTATCTTGCTTCAATATACCCACTGAATTTATTTATAGAATCATATCAGATAACTCTGTTATTCACCGAGTTCCTACTAACTTATCCGTAATCCATAACATTCCATTAGCATCAGCTATTTAACTGTGGGGGCAGTACATCTTTTTAAATTCTGCTATATATCTGAGCAATTCTTTGTTTAATATTGTATACTTTGTAAAAGTGATATGAAGGTCTGTTTTCTCATGAAATATTAAAATCAATTGTAGAAAAACATCATCCTCAAATTGTGGGGGAGTGGGATGGGCAGGCTAACAGCTGAAAGGAAGAACAGGGAAGATGTATGTATTTTCCTAGTGATGTACAATTGTTCAAGGAATATCACGATCCTCACACATATCTTACTGTGTCCATTATATACAACAACATTTACGGTTCTGTTCACAGAAGCTGTATGCTACATAACACTGTCATACTGCATGAGGAATGTATGCTCTCCATTACTGTTAATAGGTTCATAGGTGGGTACTAGGCTAATAGCCCTGGAGCCTTTAGAAGCCTAGCCCATAGGATTACCCTGGCATTGTGCCACCTGACCTTAGTTCCCAGTGCCTCTGTTGAGCAGAGCCACTGGAGTGATGTTTCTAAATGCAGTGATAACAGGAATGTAATTTGACCAACTGTTTAGCTATATGAGCAGCACCTGTTCATAGTTTGCAATCCTAAGCCCAGATCCTATTATTAGATATTTCCCCATCCAAATGATGGCATAAAATAAAGTATTTTAATTGTATGCAAAACATGACTTTTCAGTTAAGATGTATTAGGTAGGCAAGGTTATAGTTTTGATGTAGATTGTGGTTGCAGGTTTAAATCTCATGTCCTCCTATCTGTGTTCAAAGATATTAACACCTGAATGTAAAAATGTCACCTGTGTTTTATTATTTCTAATGTTCTTCTTGAAGAAATGTCTATTAGCTGTACTGAGAAATGTATAGCAGTGTTATTTGAGAAATATATTATTCATACATTCACTTTGTTTGATTTCAGGCGAGGAGGATTGCAACTGGAGCAGAGCCATGTGCATCAAGTGGTTGCACAGGATTAAGGATCAGCGGAGGGAGAGAGGGAGAGGGGTATGTTGATTATTTTACCTGTTTTAAAACTGAAATGCATCTTTCCCTGTTTACAGCCTGTATTTTTTACAACAACATGTATATTGATTAGAACGCAGAAATATCCTTAATACATCAGTAAGGTAAGTAAAATCATCACATGGTAGCTATGTTTACAACTGTCTTTAAAATCTAACAATGTTGATATTTTATGTATCACTTGAGCCATTGTTTCAGTGCACATTTTTTGAAATGCACTCCACAACCTAAATAACAGTTGCGTTGGTATATATGTCATACATCTCCTTGGGTGTAAGTTTTGCATTCAAATATAAGTTTTTTGACTGGTGTTCATGAAGCATAGTTTATTGTAGTTACTATGTTGTGTATAGTATGCTTATTCATAGTAAAGGAGTGTTGGCTGTGTCAGTGTTTAATATTGCTGTTTGCAGACTGTGTGGTATGCCCTTCAGTTCAATACTGGTATTGTATCCACCTTAAACACCTAAGGTGTTTTTGTAGAAACACAGTTATAGCCTTGGTTTATCATCACTTAAGCAGATACCAATTTGATTGTAGCAGTTCATACTTTGCACACACTCTGGTCTGGTAATGCGGCCCATGAAGTGAAGTTCATAGGGATCTGCTGCCACAGTATGGCCACATAGACCAGGGGCTGTCAGGCAGGGAAGCTGGCATGCTGCTCCTCAAAAGGTTGTCAGTAATATCATCTCTCTGAAGCTGACAAGGGGTTGCTAGGAACTCTTGGGGGCAGTGGAGCCCTCATGTCTACCAGGATGATGGTTTTGCAATTGGCTTTCCCCTCAAAGGCGTACAGCTGGAATGCAGTCCCTGTTTACTGTAATTCCTAATGGAGTAGGACTAGAGTTTTTGTTTTAATATCTTAAGGAAGATGGAGTGTATGATACCAGAACTATTGATCTTCTATGTTTCCTGGTTGAAATTATACTGGAGAACAACATCTTTATGTTTGAACAGTGCATTTATAAACAGTTGGATGGCATGGCTATGGGCACTTCATGTGCCAATAACTATGTCAACCTTGTGATGGCAAAATGGGAAGAACAGCATATTATTGAAGGAACATGGTCAGAGAAAGTGGTATTCTATCGGAGATTTGTGGATGACCTCTTCCTGTTGTAGGAAGGAGGTGCTACAAATCTACAGCAGTTTTTGAGTGACATCGATAGAACTACACACTTTTTGAAATTCACAGCCTACAGTTCGAATAAGAATGCTGAATTTTTAGTTGTTAGTATAACTAGGAAAAATACAGGGGATTTTTGTACTGAAATCTTCCATAAGGAATGCTATAGGAACACCTATGTCCATAGGCAAAGCATGCACCCTCAACATGTGTTCACTAATGTAATAAAAGGGCAGGCACTAAGGACTTCAAGGCTAACAGCAGAGGATGACAAGTTTGAGAAAGAGTTACATCAGCTAGAAGATAGATTCATAGAGAGAGGGTATGGGAGGAGAGAGGTTATTTCCCATTACCTCGAATATGGGTTCACGAAGGAGAAAGGAGAGGAAAACCATACTTCTCCAATCAAGGTCAAGTTTATGATGAAAAGAGCAGGAAGGATAACCTGCTAAGAATTCCCATTACTTATGCTAGTAATATTATTTGCTGCAGAATATCTATCTCTGGGACTGGAACATATTATGTTCTGATGGCCGAGTTAAAACTTTGATAGACACCACCCCTCAATATGCCTATAAGAACAAGAAATCCATTAAGAGACTCTTATGTGGCCCCAGGTATAAGCAAGCAATAGATACTCAACCCACCACTCCCATGTGTGGGACGAAACCCTGTAACTCCTGTAACTACTGTCAATATATTGACAAGAGAGAGCCTTTTAGACATCCAGACACTGGAAAGACTACCTATTTCAGACTTACAGCTGACTGTAATACCACTAATATTGTGTACTTAGCTTTCTGTACTGCATGTTTTTCATTCTATGTGGGCATGACCACAAGAAGGTTTTGTGATAGGATTAGGGAACACATATATGATATAAACAGAGTAGCAGGAACATATGCCCTGGCTAGGCATGTTCTAGTATCAGGGGCAACACATAACTTTCAATTCATGGTAATTGAGAAAGTTCAGCTAGGATGTAGAGGTGGTGCAATTAGGAATTTGATAGAGACTAAAGAGCTTGAATGGATTATTAGGATGTGTGCCAACATGGGCAAAGGCCTAAATGATAAAATATGTATTAAACCGGTTTTGGTTAATAAGCCACTATGCAGATAAAGTCTCTATATATATGCACTTTTATATATTTTTATTCATTTTAATGATTTATTAGTTGATATCATGTCTCTAGTGCTTTTCTTTAAATCAGTCGCTATCAGACTAATTGTTTATTGGAAACTGACACTGATAGGCTGTTACTGTTTTTAAAAATCCTTGGAGTTTATTGAGTTGTCTGATGAAGTAGCTCTGGCTATGAAAGCGCTCACCATTTTTATACTGTGGATTAAACTTTGGAGTTTTATTTGATACTATCTGCTGTGGTCTGGTGTTTCCTATATTTTTCTGCATATACTACACATAATACTTCCTCTGCAGAACACAATACACATAATATCTCATGCAAGAAAGTCTCACCTGTCAAGCCTTTAAGGCAAACCACAAAACCAAACATACTAGTCATAGGTGATTCCATCATGAGACACACACATGTCCATCTCACCAGGCTGGATAAGGAAAAGGTTGCAGTCAGCTGTCTGTCAGGTGCCAGGATACACCATATCACACATGCACTCAAGTCTCTCATCAACAAGTACTGTTATGATTCCATCATAGTCCATGCCGGTGTGAACAACTTGAGATGTACTTCTCTGAACTATATGAAGGCAGACATGACTGAGCTTTCGGACTATGTGTCTCAGGCAGGTATGTCCCTAGCCTTAAGCAGCATTTAACCTTCACCTGGGATGATACCTCAATACAAACAGAAAATCATTGACTTCAATAATTGGCTTAGTTTCTGGTGTCATTCTAAGGGGATCCAGTATCTGTCAGCTTGGGATGAAATGATTGACAGACCTCAATGCTTTGCCAGAGATGGTCTTCATCTGTCCCACTGGGACTTTGGCTAATGGCTAAGGCTCTTGCTTCCCCTATAGCGTCTTTTTTAGGCAGCATCTGAAGGACAAAATTCCCAACATAAAAACTCCATCTAAAAACAACCTCAAGCTTATGCTACTAAATGCTAAGAGTCTTAACATGGAACTGCACTCACTGGATGCACTCCTCACCTTAGAAGATGTAGACATTTGTGCAGTCACAGAGACCTGATTCACAGCTGTGGAGACCCCAGCCATATTGGGTTACACCTCCTTCCACACGTTTAGACCACAAACTGAAGGTGTGAAAACTAAAGGAGGCTGTGTATCAATATTCAGTAAAGGTAAATTCACTTCCAGATTGGTTAAACATCATGATTCCTTGAAGATACTTCACATGCAATTAACTGTTGGTATGACACCTGTTCAAGTCATTGCCAGCTACAAGACCCCCTCCATGAATCAGGACAGCCACTCTACTTATTTGGAGCTACTTGAGTCTATCAAGATAATCCAGACACCATGGTTTTGGGTGACTTTAACTACCCATCCATGGACTGAGTAAATTACTTGTGCTCAAACTCACTTGCCCAAAGGTTCCTCAGCTTCATTAACTCCAATGCCCTGGACCAGTGGGTTGACAACCCACAAGGGATGCCAGTATCCTGGATCTTGTGCTTACCAATATGGGGGACCACTGTAGTACCCACACTCTGGGATCTTCCCTGGTGAGACCTGACCACAAATCAGTCTCATTTGAAATAACTATAACACCTGAACCCCCCATCCCCCACCAGGAGCAACTAAACTAAAGAACTTCTCCAAACCAGATTATAACCTCTTACAGGATGGCATAAATAGCTTCATTGCAACTCCCCCCTCAGATGGAACTGGCACTGGCAAATACGCCGAGTTCTACACCAATGCTTTATACAAACACCTGTATAACTGCATTGAGTCAGCCATACCTGATAGGACCATAACAAGCTCCTCAAGTAAGTGCAAATCTACCTTTTGGACAACTGCCATTAAGAGGCATTACGATAGGAAAAAATTGCTATCTAAGAGTAAGAGTAAGAGGGAGCAAGCCCTAAATTGCAAACACTCCCTCCTCAGCTTAAAAAAGCGAATAAGACTTCTTGTGAAGTCCTCCAAAGCAAACTATGAATCCAAATTAGCTTCCTCAACTAAAGGCAAACATAAACCATTCTTTAGTTACATCTGTAACCTAAAAGGAAAGGCCCAGATTTGTGCCAAACTGGTAGTTAATGATACCAAATATACTAAGCTTGTGGACATAGCTAACCTGTGGGTTAGGAGCGTGGCCTAATGGTTAAGGTGTTTGCCTTACAAACACAAGGTGCAGGGTTTGAGTCTTACAAGGGATAATTGTCTAGGCTTAAAATGGCTCCCAAGGGCAGTTAGCCTAGTACTAATCTATGAACCTATGTTGACAGACAGATTCTGTGAAAACATCACTCCCTTGTCCCCACCACATGTACCCCATAACATCCTTATCACCAGTCCCCTATGTTTTCTCTTTAAAGAGTAGGTCGTAAATGCCTTCTCTAAGGTCAAAAATACAGCATCTATGGGACCTGATAACATTCCAGGTTGTGTCCTACATGGACTCCAATAAAAATTAGCAACACCATTGGATACTCTTTTCAGTCATAGTCTAAGCACCAATTTCATCCCAGCTGAATAGAAAATGGTGACCATTATTCCCTTGCACAAAGGTGGTGCTTCTACTGACCCTGGGAACTATAGACCTATTAGCCTGACTAGCCTTTTATGCAAGGCCATGGAGTGAATCATCATGGACCTTATCAACAAAGATATAGGTAATCTAGAAACACTTGACCCTACTCAGATTGGATTTGTCAAAGGGAGATCATATCTGTTAAACCTGGTGGACTTCTCTGAAACAGTCACCAAGGCCCTGGATGAAGGGAAATCTGTGCATACAGCCTACCTAGACTTAGCCAAGGCATTTGACACTGTCCCTTACTCAGTCATCATTGACAAACTCACCCAGCTAGGTATCAACCCTTATATCATTAGATGGGTCACTAACTGGCTCACTGATAGAACCCATATACTCAAAATAGGGGAATCCACCTCCAACAGCAGACATGTAACCAGTGGTGTTCAAAAGAGATCAGTCCTGAGACCTCTAATGTTTGAAATCTATTTCTCCAAAGTACAACCAAAAACCAATGGTCTGTGGTTAACAAAGTTTGCTGATGACTGCAAACTGGGAGCAGTCATAGAATCTACAAATGATGTCAACGTCCTACAAAAGGGTCTTACAGAAATAAGTGATTGGTGCCAAAGTCATGGCCTTAAACTTGGGTCTACTTTAGAACAGTGAATGATCAGATGATTGAATGCTGTTACATCGACCTCTAAACTTCGAAACAGCGAAACAGTGAACGGCCGGAACAGCATTTTTTTTCACAGGGAGAAAAATTGCTGGGCCATTGTCTGGGTTGTGCTGTTTCCTCCACTGTAGTGTGATCTGGGAGTTGGTATATTTAAGTAGGGGCACTGTGGGGGGCACAGCCCCCCACATGGGGGGTGTGGAGGGGTGAAGTCCCTTTTTTTTTCCAGCTATTTTTTTTCTATGGAAAAAAATTGCTGTTCCGGCTGTTCGCTGTTTTGGTGATTTGAAATTTAGGGGTCGATATAACAGCGTGCGATCATTTGATCAGTCATTGTTATAATATAGACCTTTAAACTCAATGCAAAAAAATGTGTTATCATCCCTTTTGGTAAGATGATGTTCCTGCTAACCACCACATCATAGCAACACCTTAAGTATGCACTCAGTGGTGAAAGACCTGGACACACAGGTTGACACCAGCCTTACCTTTGACCAGCATGTCTCAACAGTGGTAAGAAGGGCATTCCATGTTGCTCATCTCATAAGTAAGGGCATTGCCTCCAGAAAAAAAAAGACGTTATAAGCTTCCTGTACTCTTCCCTCATCAGGCCAATAATTGAGTTCAATGCCCCTTTTGGTATGTATCTTTCCAAGCACCTGCAGCAATTAGAGAAACCACAAGGGTTCCTCACAAGGAAAAGTCAAGGTCTTCAGCATCTGTCCTATTTGGATCATCTGAAATCACTGTCACTTTATTCTCTTTCATACAGACTACTCAGAGGCAGTCTCTGCTTTGAATACCAGGTAATCTCTAACCCTGCTTTATTGGAATTGCTGCATCTCCGTAAGTCAAATGGTACATGAGTTACTTGCTCTACGGACCTTAACCTAGTATGTGACATTAATAGAACCTGCTGGAGGGACAGATGTGTCTCCCAGAGGGTACCTCACTTTTGGAACAGACTCCTACTTCATGGCAAACAGAGCACGTCATTGAACCTTTTTGAATGCAATCTAGATGATTGGATGGGTAACTATAAATTCACCCTGAGGGTTCCACCTGTGTCCCTCTTGGGCAGGGACAATAGGTGCTGATAATGGAAATAAGGGTAGAACTTGGCTAGTCTTCTTAGGGCCCTAGGGCTATTAGCCTAGTAAATTCATATGATCTTATGATCCTATGATAATTAATTGTAATTACTAAAGGCTATAAAAATGTAGCAGGATGACAGAAATAATCAGATGTACAGAGGGAGTTCCAAATAGGAGCACAAAGGGTCCACCAAAGTAAGGACAAATTATTTAATCAATAATTCTGTATATTGCAAAAAAAAATTCTGATTCATAGTCTCAGTGTATGAAATGAATTCTGCAGCATCTGCAGTGGCACACATGGACATGTTGCAAAAGGTGAAATTTATAGACTAGAAATTAGTAATCAGAGGGTTGCATTATGACTACTAGGACAGTGTAAATACCACATGACTCTTTTATTTATAAATCCATATATGTACTATATTTGCTGTATGCTTATATATCTAACTTTTAAAAAGCATTCTGTGAAGTATATGACTGCTTGGATACCTAGACTCCATATAGCCAGTGTTGCTGTGTAATTGAAATGACACTGCTTTCCTACCATATCAGCATCATGCACAGTATTGAGTAGGGAGATAATTACCTCAACATTTGGATCTGGCTTGCAAATAAGCAAGGTGTCATGATCATCAGACTATCAAAAATGTTCTTGATCTCATAAAACAGAGACACACTACAGATGTGCAAGGATATGGCAACCCTTAGCACTTTGTAATGGTCCTTGTGGGCACTCTTACTTTCTCACTTCTCACAGCACTACTGCAAGGAAACTCATTGTACCTGGGATGGTCTTTTTCACAACTGTCTTGACTACATTTAACCTGTTTTAGCTACAAGTCACAGACACTCTAGTATAACAGAAGTATAAGTATTTGTCTGAACTTTAGATACCTATACCAAATCAAAAGAACAATTTCTGACCTTACAGGCAAGGGCCCAGAAAATTAAAAGCATAAAGCAGGTATACTTACATGAGATGGAAAAATTAGGTTAATAACAAAGAAAGATTATTCTAGAAAGACATTTTAGGTAAAATAAATAAATGCATAAATAATGATGATCAAAGTGTTTTTTTTTTAACTGATTGCTGCTGTTTAAAATTTGGTGAAAAATTAATGAAAATCTGTATGTTCTTATAGTGCTGAGTGATCTTAACTGCCTTGTTTGCTGCCACATTTCATTTTTTGTACCAGCAAGAGGATCAACAGTATCTGATGTTTTAATAGATTTGAAAATGCATACAAGACAATTAAACCTTGCTTGGTGGTTTCAGAAAGTTATGACTACGACTAATAATATCACCAATGAGGCTCACAAGAAAAAGAGTGTATTTAATCCCCTGCTACATCCCACCATTCAACTCTTTGAAAACAAATGTGCTAAGGATATCAGAAAAGTAATAAATAAACCTCAGGTAAGACAGAGTTATAATATGACACTCTGCCAAGCACATTTACTGTTTGAATTAAGTTCTAATTTTGATATGCAGTTTTTGGAACCTGACAAAGGAGGAGTGGCCATGGACCAGATTGATTACGTGCCAAGAATGCTTGGTATCCTATGTGAAGATATCTGTCATTAAATGAAATGAATATTGCATATTCTGGAACTGATTCATTATTATATGACATACTCATGCAGGGACAAATTGATGACATCATTTACAGCTATTGCTACAGTAAGAAACCTTACACTCCTAGTATTGTTTGAGATTCCAAATCTGCATAAAGATCTATTTGACCATCATCTTATATCTATTTAAGTTGCAACTGGTTCGAAGACATATTTCATTTCTAAATGTATTGATTTCAAGTTAAAACATGTTGTTAATCAATTTTTTTTATTTATTAAAAGACTAGTGGGATTTCCTTACATGTCCACGGATGGATTTATTTAGTGACAATCTAATTTTGTCATGATTGATGTGAAAGATCTATTTTCTGTTACACCCCATAAATTAGATTTAGAATAGTTCTCAGAACTACTGTGTAGCATTTCTACAATATCAACACATGCAATACACCTTTTGGTACAAAAGATGGAAGTAATTTTGTTTAACAACTTTGTAATTTTTAAGGTGAATTTTATCAACAAAGGACAGGAGTAGCTCTGGGTGCACCTTATGTCCCCATTTACTCCAATTTGATTATGGCATACTGGGAAAAACATTTTATTTTTAATTCAGTATTTAGTGTTTGTTGGAGTCTTTATTTGAATTATTTAGATGCTATAGTTAGTTTTAAGGTAGATTCATTAGATAAATTGAGTATATTAACTCATTTACTGATTTTTTGAAATTTACTTATACATAAACATTTCATAATTTAATTTATTTAGACGTTAAGATTTTCAATGACTGTAATTTATGTGTTTATATCTACTCATTGTAGGAAACTGTCTTAGTCTAACTCATTTTTGCATTTTACAAGCTGCCATCAATACTTTTAGAAAAAAATGTTGTTGAAGGGACTGACAGTATGATTAGCAAGAATGATTTCAGAGAAAACTGTGTTTTTGTAAGAAATGGAAACACTAAAAAAAATTCTAAGGAGGAGAGATTACCCTAAAAATCTGTTTGACACAATAGGGGATGAAGTGGTTAATAAAAGGAACACTTGGTTTTACATCCCAGTATTGGGTAACATAGTTACTTTCCTGGGTTTTATATACCTAGAGGTTGATTTTTCTTGTCCTGATAGAGCTTTATGCTTGACTTTTAGTACTGATAGTTATTAAATTTGGGACGTTGTCAACAAAGCTGGCACATTTTTACATACACTGGTAATTTTAATAAGATCCTGGAGAGTACACCTAAAGTGATTTTTAAGAAAGGAATTTATATTAAAAATGTTAGAAAGTTCAAAACCCATCTTAGGTGTTAAAAATAACTGACATGGTTGTTTTAAGTGCAATATGTGTGCCCAATGTTCATTTATTTTGTAAGGTTGTGAAATCACTGCTGCACAATTTCCATCTCTGTCCATTAAATGTTATTCCAGTTATGGTACTAAAGGATTAGTTTACATTGCAGTTTGTAGAAAATGTGATGCATTGCACTCTACATTGGTATGACAAAACACATTTTGTGGGAATGTATCTACAAACATAATTCAAATATTTTGAGGGATAGGAGCACTAATGCCCTTGCAAAGCATGTTGTACTTTATCCCATTCATTTTTATTTTCCACTTTGGAAAAGATACAGGTCAGCCTTAGAGGTGATCCATGGGAGGAGTTATTAGAAGCTAGGGAATTATGGTGGCAAATGATGTTTAACACTCATTCCCCACATTACTGAATGAAATGCTGTCACTTGCTAGCATTTTGAAATTGCAACACATCAAAGATTAGGTTGTATATTTGTCTATAGGGTAGTTTGTCATTTTAAGTTATTGTTTGTGTCATGTAATTAGGAATACAAGCTGCTGACAACCAATGATTTTCTCTGGTTAGGAATCACATGTTAGTGAGGAGGTTATATATTTGTTTGTAAGAAACATATTAATTTCTAAAGAAGGGGATGAAAGCACTTAGCATTCATTGTTTGAGGGAAGTTATTTATTTTTTCCTCATTTTCTTCTCTTAGTGTGGTTTGGGTTTGTTCTGATTCCCATTACACAATGATTTCAGGACAGTTTATTTCACTTACAACAAAAATAAGCTTAAATGGCACCATATCAGAATGTATATAAAACCTGTGTTAAAACTTCACGAGTTTCATCACTAGTTTGTAATGTCTAAAGGCATAACACAACTGAAAATGGACAGAGGGTACATCTTAAAATATAAAAGAAAAGAAGACTGTAAAATGAATTTCATTCATATAATTATTTTCCTGTAATCTGAACTAGGGTGGTATTAATTTCTCCTCAAAGAAGGCTCTTTAAGAAAAAAATCACCACATCATGCCTTTGTACTTACTTTAAATGCCTTGATCTCAGCTGAAAGTACAAATGCAGAATGATGCATTGTTAAAAGTTTATCAATATACTGCTTGTCCCTTTAGTCTTTTCAAAACTAGATTGCTAATTTTGTCACTCTCATTTCTTTAAACTTCTGTTTCTGAGTTTGCTGAATCTCATAGTCCTAATAGAAGTGAGAAGAGTTTTATTGTTTAGTATGCAATTTTTTTTATTAATTGTTCAGATTTCAGGCAAGGTTCTCCAGCTTTCAGGAAACTTTGTCCAGATTTTTGATATCAGCAGATTGAGAGGTATGCGTTTGCATTTCTGTTTTGGCAGAATGGTAATCCACAGACTCAAGCAAGATTTTAGTTTATGCCACAGTGTATTACTTGCATTTTGTATAATATTCAAGTGAACAGGCCTATATTGGAGATGTTCACTGAGTAAGTTGATATGCTATGTATTTGAAAATAAGTTGTATTAGTTCCTCCTCGTGGTTAGCTTCTTTTGTGGAAGCAGATGAAAAATAACACCTTGAATGCTTGGTAAGTTTATATCCTTTCTGCTTGAAGGCATTTAGCAATTCCAACTTAATACTGTTCTTATTAAATTATGCAAACAAGATCTCATAAGTCGATATAATGATAAAAAGCTGTGGAACACTTATTCACTGGGTCTCCTTAGTTATAACCATAATCAAAAATCATTCCAGAAATGCTAGTGGCACATTGCCATCTGCTCTTTCCTTAGTCATCTATGTTTTCTTAAGTTAAACTCATTTATAGCATACTAGTATCTTTCTGGGAAATTCAGTGCATCATCTCCTCAAGAAATTATTATTCTTACTCCCTTAATTTGTTGCTATGTATGCTACAAGTGGTATCTCCAAATATTTTGTACTACTTCAGATTATGATCTTAAAGTTGAATTTCCTTCAAACAATGTTTTAAAGGCACGTTCTCTCAGTCATTCTTTATTGCTTATTCTGCCATGTTGATTCCATTTTCCATGCTACTTACTCTAGACTTTAGACAGAAAAAAAATGTTTATACTGTAGAGCAAATCCTTCCAACTTTAATGTTTTAGGGTTTTAAAATGTGTCTGTCTTGTTGATCTTTATAATCCTGTGAATACAGTTCATAGAAATCGTGGATAATCACACAAGGTTGATGCAAAGCCTAGAAGGCATACCACAGTCTTGCATGAATCATGAAGGCACCTGTGCAAATAACTGTAAGAACATACTGAACTGCATGCCTTGAGGAATCTAGAAATGCACTTGCTATAGAAAAAGGGCTGTGCAGCATACTCTGCTATTTGTCTGAGATTGGCATAGTTCTACCTGCTTATAATAAAGTTTAGTGAACCAATATCTTACCTTGCCATTGATGCCAACAGAATGATCTTTTAGATGTTGTTTCACATAAAACATTTAACATAGTGTTCATAGTTCATTTAATGATCCATGTCAACCTTTGAGCCATATCCAAAACCAGCTCAGAACATTATCATTCCCTGGCACCGTTGACAATAAATGTATCGAGGTTGCATGCTTTACAAGTCAGTGTTGCCACAAGATGCATATTCAATAAAAAACACAGAGACCTCAGATGGATTAAATGGCCACAGCCATGTGTTTATTGCCATTTACTCAAATAGAAGCCAATTATTATGAGATGCGCGCAAGGTAGGAATGTCAGGGAGGCCATTTTATTTCTTTCATAGCATTCCCCTAAACCTACAGGACAACAGACAGCACGTCAATATCCAGCCCTTCTGATTCAACATACCCACATCATAACAGCTTTTTCATTTCACAATTCATCACAATTCCTCTGGGCCACCTTACAATCTGCCAAGGAGCCATTGCAGGCTGGTAAGCCCCCTGGCAACAATCCCTTGGGGCTGTCTGGCCTGTGGAAGGTCCAGCTGAAAAGTCCTGTGACCCCCCCCCCATTTACCTTGGCCTCCCTTACCTTTCCTGTCTTCTGCTTACATAACTGCGACAAGCTAGCCTAACCTGTCTATCTTACCCGGAGGAGAAGGTGAAAACCTGAAAAACCCAGTGGGCAAAAACAGGAAATTCCTTCACGACCCCTAGTGCGATCACCTTTGTAGGCCACAGGGTTCCCTAAGTAACTTACCTGGTCCTAAACTAACTGACAAGTACACCCCTGCTTTTACGAGGGGGTGGGTAGGGTGGGACAAGCTGCCAAGGCAGAGGTTGAAAAGACTGATTTGCTTTGTTCCCAGCTTTTTCAACCCTTCCCCTAGACAGCCCAGCCCACCTCAGCCCTCCTACCTATCCTGACCCTACCTGTTCTCCACCTCCCCCTCCCCCCACTGAAACCTGAGTCCGAGCTGACCTGTCTCAGACAAATGATGGCTTGCTGCGATTGGCTTGCCAGCTGTTGTCTGAAATTGGTACAGCTCTACCTGCTTTTAATAAAGTTTAGTGAACCAATATCTTACCTTGCCATTGATGCCAACAGAATGATCTTTTAGATGTTGTTTCACATAAAAATTTAACATAGTGTTCATAATTCATTTAATGATCCATATCAACTAGTGTTCATAATTCATTTAATGATCCTTATCAATTCAATAAAAAACACAGAGACCTCAGATGGATTAAATGGCTGCAGCCATGTGTTTATTGCCATTTACTCAAATAGAAGCCAATTATTATGAGATGCGCACGAGGCAGGAATGTAAGGGAGGCCATTTTATTTCTTTCATAGCATTCCCCTAAACCTACAGGACAACAGACAGCACGTCAATATCCGGGCCTTCTGATTCAACATACCCACATCATAACAGCTTTTTCATTACACAATTCATCACAATTACTTTGGGCCGCCTTACAATCTGCCAAGGAGCCATTGCCAGACTGGTAAGTCTCCTGGCAACAATCCCTTGGGGCTGTCTGGCCTGTGGAAGGTCCAGCTGAAGAGTCCTGTGAACCCCCCCACTTACCTTGGCCTCCCTTACTTTTCCTGTCTTCTGCCACAGAAGCGAGGAATATTCCTCCCTTTTGCCAGCACATCTCAACCTATCCTAAGTAAATGCCCTTCATAGCTAAACCAGCTTGCAATTCCTTATAAAAAAATCCCCAAACCTTCTTCAGATAAATGAACCCCATCCTCATCATACCTGTCTGGCCACCAGTTCTGAATGCCAGGGTGGGGAATGTACAACCCGTTAATGCCCCTTAACACCTTATCCATAGAATTATCAATTCTCCTTCTCATTCTCTCCACAGCTTTAGTGGATCTAGCCCCCCTCCATTTCTTTTTCTGTACCACTTCTGACCAGCAGGCAATAGCTTGTGGCCAGTATTCATGCATGCAATATACCTCTTGTACCATCAAACCAATTATCTCTTTTATTGGATGTTGACAAATATCATTACCCCCTGGGTGCAATAAAATGGCAGTAGGAGATTTATCACTTCTTGCAGCTTGCTGTAGTACTGCCCTGAGATGTTGCCACCGCATTCCTGATACCCCAAACCAAATTGCTTTGCAAGAAGCTCATTTTCCTCTTTGGAAGGAGAAGCCCCACCTGCCCTGTACAAAGCGATGGAGTCCCCGAATGAAAGATTGTCCCACTATCCCAATGTATTCCTGATCCAAAGATGTGAGAGCTGAAATATAAAGATCAAGAGTTAAAGCCATTTACACCTACATAGTCTTTATAAGCGTTGGACTTCCACCTGCCCATCTTCATAATGTCAGTCTGTGAAGCTCCCATTGCATGTGCAAATGAGGCTGCACCTATTCGAAAGGAATGTAATGTATATTTATCTGAGTGTAGGCCACTCAACTTGATTGCCTCCTTTAAAACTGTTCTCACCTTGCTGATGACAAAAGAATGGACCATCTGACCTACCCCTATAGTTGTGGTACTCTAGTAGCACTTTAGTCAAGACTCCATTCCAAACCCTTTGGGGTAACCACTCTTACCCACTGACCTTTGCCTTCTTGATCCATTTTGGATTTAGCCACATAAACCCAAGTGTCCTCACCCAGCAAATGTATCTGTGCCAGTGCCAGTGGTAAAACTGTCCGTTGACCTTTCTTCTTGTTGGTTGAATAATTTC